>NC_057798.1:747626134-747634540 GCF_018294505.1 Triticum aestivum | reverse complement strand
GGGGGGAAGCGGGGGGAAACCCTTTTTCGTAAGTGAGTCGTGCACTTTGATGGAACCTACGCAATATTTTTTCTCCTCGATGGCACGTGAATAGTGCCCGTACTCAACGGCGGAGCACGGGATGGTAGCAATGACATGGTCAGCCCTTATTTGGAGAGAGTACGTACTACTAGTAAATAACTTTGATGTGTCCCATCAACTCGCAGAACGACGAGAAGCTTGATTATGCCTTCTCCCTCGCCAACGTGTGCGTGGTGGCTCGCAGCACGAGGAGAAACTTTTGCTTACAAGCAGTGGACGTGCGGCAGTTCATTTGGTGCCAGATTGCGAGAAGCACTACTGTAGAACCATCGACTCCGGAAGAGGCGAAGAGCCAAGCGCAAGGTCACCTACTAACCTTAGGCTAGGCATAGTGGGAGTATCATAAGTAGGGGTACCTCCTTTTTTTTATTCTAGAAACAACCACACGTGAATATCAAGGTGCTGGTTACGTAGAACAAATTTCCTATAGTCCGTGCTCAGCCCTCCTCTATCTCTCTTCTCAGCCAGCCAGCGGACGTGCGGAGCCCATTGTATGTTTGCTCACATGTGGTCCCACATGTCAGTGAAAACGCAAGCGGACCCACTGAACCTGCACATCTTTCACCTTGACGTGCTGGTGATGAAAAACAAATGCAAGAAAGATCTTCAGTGGCCGCTTTTGGAGTTACTCAAGAGTAGTAAGATTCTATTTACAGTTTAACCCAATATGCACATCTCGTGGCTTCAACTACCACTCTATTTTCTTTCATCACATGACCTGGATGCTGGATATCCCACGTGTCGGCAAAAGGAGGAAGAACCCGACCAAATCTTCGGTTGTGCTCTTGGATTAGACTGGTTATGCTAACTTAAAATTTTTATTGTGTACTCCCTTCGTTCCAAAATACTTGACTTCCATTTGTCCAAAAATGGATGTACCTATATACTAAAATATGTCTAGATACACATATATTTTGACAAATAGAAGGCATGTATTGTGCAACGGAGGGAGGAGAATGGATGCAAGTTTTTGTTTTGGGAAGAAGAGTACATCCATATATTGATAGAGCGTTGGAGTTGGCCTTACAAGTGGGACCGCAGTTGAGGAAACCGACTACCGGCAAACCGCCACCTCGCCCACCGCGCGATGACTGAGTTAGAGAAACGATGAGGTTGAAGAGATTGCTCTAGCACGGACTCCAAGAAATATGGTGTCAGATGGAAGTCGTGCTGGTGGCATGTGCCGTACTCCTGGACGTGAATGCTTGTTCTGGCCCATGCCACCCTACTACTCCTACTACTTACTATATAGCACTAGTATCTAGGATTCGAGGTGCTGGTTACGTACAATATGGCTACAGTAAAAACACCCGCACGACGCGCGAAGCATGTGAAGCTAGTACAAATAGTGTACTACTATTGTTAATTGGCCTCATCGGATAACCTATTGTAATGCACGTACAATTATGTTTTCGGATTTTTTTGCCTCGCCACACCACTCACTCACAGAAGCAACTCGAAAGCCATTCATAAATTTAGTAAGTTTATCACAGGCATATCATTTTATTACATACACCAGGTCATCAACCCACATCGACAATGAGGATACATTATAAATACTAAAGTTTTCACCACACAACAAATAACAAGCAATGAAATGAACTTCAACTCAACCATTCCTCGGCGTTGGAAACGGTTGCTTTGAACCACAAGTGATTCTCTGGGACGGGCCATCTATTGTCGATCTCGAGACCAACGCAGGACTGATCATCCAGGCTGAAGCGGCCTACTATATCAGTACCAGGGTAGGGAACCACACTAATGTCCAAGGTATAGACACAGTTGCTTCTCATAAATGGTGCTAGTAACGTTGTGTCAACAACAGTTGGATCGCCTTTCACCATCGTCAGATAGTTTTGTCCACGGAAGAGCGAGTTTTCTCCAAGACTATCAATTCTGTACCAGGGAGAAGGTTTTGGCGCTAGCACACTAGTATCCATCCCGAATACCATGCAACGGGTGTTGGAATAGGTCCGGAGAGTGCGACCATGGGAGACTACACTTGCTTCCTTAGCAGTAACATCATCAGTGGGCTTTATACCCACGAGAAGAGGTGATCCATCAGAATTAGTTGCCAGGCACCAAAGAGTATATGGGCGATGCTCGTCCTCATGCTCGTGATCATCACCATCGTCATCTCCCCCTTGGTTATAAATTTTTTCAATTATAGGTGGTGGACTGTTCACAGGACCTTGGAAACACAAGAAGAAGGTTAATTAGTAAAGGGAAACTTGCTAACCCGCATGCATGTGGATGAAAAAAAATTATAATGACGGTGGAAGACAAACGTACCGAAATCATAACGATTCCATGCAAAAACAGTGCCACGAGTGGTGGCAGCAAACACAAGGCCCTCGTATTGAATTGCATCACAGTACTTATGCGTGTACAAAAACTGATTTTTGAGCAATATCCATCGAGTCAAACCACCAAGGACGGCAACAAGCTTGTCGAAGATAGCAACAACTTCATAGTTGTTGTAATTCCATGAGCGGTTGGGAACTCGACAAATTGCTATCTTTCATAGAAGACAGTCACCATGATTGTATTTGAACGTGCATACAATACCGGTGTGCTCAACCTCTAGGCAGTCTGCTGAGATTTTTGGAAGTGGAACCCGGTCATGAGTGTACACATTCACAAGTTCCCACTCGCAGTTGGACCCAATGTAAACAACCCAATCTCCATTTGCGCCTGACCAAGCCTTGCCCTCAAGTTATGGCATCTTAACATCATACATATCATTATCAAGCGGCATCAACTTGCACAGGGCGAGGCCTCCGTCGTGACGGCGCCAGTCATCAGGGTCACGGCGAAGAAGATAGGGGAGATCAAACCACTCCTTGACTCTTGGGTTCCTTGTGATGATGTTATTAGTTGAGTCAAGAATGGGCTTAAACGTACCTGCCATGCTAGCCGAGGTGATGACGTCGCACCGATCAATGACTTCCTCCACCACGTCATCTTTCAAATCGGGGCAAGAATAACGGGGTCGTTTCTGTCCCGTTCCCTCCATGGAGAAGATGGAACAATGGCAGAAGAAAGGGTGAAGGGCTGAAGGAAAATGGGGGAGGGGGAGGAAGGGCATGCGACAGCAGGTCCAAATCGAGAGGGAAAGGCGAAGAGTTGCTGGAAGGTTGCCAGTTTGCCATGGTTCACGAAGGGGTGCCCCGGCCTACACGTCGGTTCGGAAATACTCCTACTAATCTCCGTCGTCTCACTGATATGTTGGAATGGGACCACATGTCAACAAAACATGGTGTGTAATGTCTCGTGCAAAATGCGATCTGGCCATGTTGGCCCGAGGTGCCACATTAGTTTTTTTTGAAAGTTTGCCGCATTAGTTATCGACCTTTATTTTTTTAAGGTGCAATCTGAATGGATAGCTCCTGTGGTCATCACATGTGAGCGGATATAGTGATGGTTGATTCGCCCGAGCAACTTTTTACTGTGGGAATATGGGAGTACCAGCGGATTCAAGGAACAGAAAAATGATGGTTGATTCGTCCGAGCAACTTACTGTGGCGAAGGTGGGGCTTTGTGATTTGACTACTCACTAGTCATTACTACTGCGGCGCAACGACCGGGGTGAATCTTTCCCTCAAGTTGTGTTGTGCACTCAATATTGCTGCATGGCAGGTGGAGCCGGATGAAGGATGTCCAACATGTCGGCGAAACGAAGTTGAATTGTTTCTGGCATTGCTATCAATCCTTCAGGATTAGTTTATATGTACGCATAATTTTGATGAAATTGTACTGTGATACTATGAAGGTTTCAACTTTGGTTCCCGCAGGAAAAAAAGGTTTCAACTTAGGATTCATGTGTCTTGCCTCGAGATTATCTCGTTACAACATTCCATCAAATACAAATGAAACTACCATGGCTAATGCATCTCAATTGTTCACAGATCAGCGCCAATATTCACATCACAACTAAAGACAAAGTTGTGAGAAGGTGTACAAATAAAGAAAAAAAATATAATTGATCGATGCTGTTAGTAGGCATGGATCCATTTCCTTGGCACAGTGTTGATTGCTTGGCAACTAGTTTCACCCAGCTCTGTAGCCAAAAAAGAGGTGTATGAAGGACACCACAATCCGATCATTTTGTGCAGCTCCACTAAAATCGGGCGGACCATCCTTGTTTGCAAAGATATCCAGTCAGTGTGATTACAATAATAGTGGAACTAGATGATGAAAGATAACACACATAAATAGAAGCCGATCACCTCTACGATCTCTCTTTAGGACTAACTTCTTGTTGGAGAAGATTAGGCACGAAGTTGGATGAGGAGGATAGCGAAACCAATCTCCCTTTCCACAGTCCCACAGAAATTCAAAAACATTGCCCGTGTGACATTTTGGCGGAACAGCACAAAACACTCTTCAGAAAAGTGATTTGTGCAGTTCACCAAAAGGTCACAATAGCAACGAGGTGAAAATGGATAGCCCTGTTTGCAAAAGGAGGTCGAAAGGAAACAATTACTGCCCAATAACATGAGTTAAAGACACATACGCCGACAAAAAATAAGCATGTTCCACGTAAAAATGGAAAGATAGCACATGGTGGTTTATCAAAAATGGTTTGAGGACGAGATTACAAGATGGAAAGTATGCTGACCGAGATATGATTTAAGCAAACAACTAAAGAAGATCCACATGCAGCAACGTGGGAAGATGGGCAGTGGGGCAAGGCCGGAGGAAGCTGTACCTCAGGGTCGTCGAGATGTTACTAGGAGGGCGCCGGCGGCAGTGATATTCCCATACTACGGCAGCGAGGAAGTGGCGAAGGCCCTACCACACCGAAGCTTGGTCAGAGTGAACGGCGGGTACCGCAGATCGGGACGAGCTGCCTCAAGGCCGTCAAATGGAGAGACGATGCACATCCTCCCTTTCCGCCGGCGGACAGGATGCGGCCGGATCACTGACCAACGTTGAGAGAGAGAGGCCACGGCGGCCTTGTGTGAGATGGTGTGACGAGAGACAAACCCATTTTCCATTTCCCCATGGCAATTGTTTTATATTCTAGGCGTGGTACCCGACCCTCCTTCGAGTAAACAACTGCTACACGCATCAAATTATCACGTGGGCTGCCTTTTCGTACAGAAACGGACTCCACCGTGTACCCGCGCGGGTGTGGCCGGGAACGAGATGTGAGTACGTGCGTCCAACATGCACTTCTTCTTTAGGTGCAGGTACATACGTGGGTGGGTGTGAGAGAGATGGTCTGTGCGAAACAGAGGCAATGTGTTGATGATATCTCAATCAGAAAAATGTAACATATGCAATGTGTGTGAAACAGAGTCATGGACTTGAGATATCGATAGAATTGAAAACAGGGATGAAGTGTGTGGCTGCGCGATCGATAAAGAGTGCCATCGAATTCGTGTTTGCCCACGTCAAAGATACAGGGCGGCTGGCCTACTGGAATTTGAGAGGGCAGAGGTGCAGTTCTTCTCCGTGGCATGGATACCTACCTACAACGTTCGACTATCGGTGTGTGTGTGTGTGTGGGGGGGGGGATGGGTAGAGACCGGTCGACTAGTATATGTCTGGGGAAGGAGAGAGACCTAGCTATGTATTGAGGGAGATCGATCGACATCCATGGATATGTGTAGCAGAGGAATAAGGTTGGGAAAAAGACAAAGGTAGAGCGTCGGAGGGTTGGTGGTGGAGTGGCATCTCACAAATGGTGGGAGAGGCCTGCTAGACAAACGGAGGGTATGAGTGCAATATCAATAAGAGAGGGCGGGGGATGTCTGTCTGTCTATGCACGTGCGTGTGAGAGACGGGTCGGGAGGTATTCAAGGATGATGAGGGGAGAAGATATGGTTGTGGTAAGCATGCGTAACTACATAGGAAGATCAACCGTCGTGTGTCCGAGAAAAGGAGAGGCATAACTAGCGAGGTAAGTGTATTGGTGCTTGGTGAAAACGAATTATAGTCGACCTGGCTATATGTAGGGAGATCAGTTCATATACACGCCTGCATGTGTTATTAGCAAATAAGGTCCAGAGAGGCAGACAGGGGGAGAGGGTGTGGCTAGGAGGTGGTGCGAGAGGCCTACCATGTCGAGGGGGGAGGAGTGTGCGAGCATGTGATTAATGAAAAGAGGGGCGGGAGTGTGCACCTGCATGGAATCGTATTGGACATATGGGGGCATGGACGGTGAGAAAAGAAGAGGGGAAGTATATATGTGTTTGTTGTAGGCACACTTGGCTAGAGAGGTATATCAACAGGTGTGTGCCAGAAAGAAGGAGCCGGGGGCCTACACACACCACTGGTGGATGACCTAAAGAGAAATAATGAACGTGCGCGATGGAGGGGACGCTAAGGGTGTGTGAGGGGGGCGGGCGTGTGCATGCACGATAGAAAGTTAGCACTAGCTAGCTACAAATAGAAGAGGATCGTGAAGGTGTAAAATACGAACGAAGATCATAATTCATTATAAAAAAGTGGATACGGATACTTGAAGAAGATATCATAATGTAGAACATTGATTATAATTTGGGTTAATGTGTGGCTTTTGTAAGTCAAGTCTAAATACTTGTCATAATGTAGGGGGCGGGGCACTATACTTTGTGTGATAAACACGGTGTACGTATGGAACATGGTTTAGATTATGAATATATAGTTAGTACATCAAATGTACTATTATTTGGAATCAACGTCAAGTGTATTCAAAAAATAGAATTCGAGTTCATGTAGTACACATAGTTCATATCTATCTCTATAGTAATCATGTGGTGCGTTATTAAGGTAATACACGAATGATGGTTGAAGTTGGCAACAATCATGATTGTAGATTCTTACTGAAATAGAGAAACGAATTCAAATTTAGTTCGAATTGCAACGCTAGTATAGACATTTGGAATGCACTAAAATGTGTTGCATGGATTATACAACAAGCGAAAAAATTTAATCGGACATAACATGGATTCATACTACCTCCTTCCATCTATATAGGGCGTAATGAGATTTTTAAGACTGCCTTTGACTATTGACAAGATTAATAGTACATGACATGCACAATGTGAAAATTATATCATTGAAAGAACCTTTCACAGACGAATTTAATGGTGTGCTTTGTGTAAGTTGCATGTCATATATCATTTCTCTAATATTTGGTCAAAGTTAGCATCAAAAAACGGATTAGGCCCTATATAGATGGAAGGAGGGAGTAGCTTTGAATAGCATTTGTATAGTAAAATGGGGCAAGACTCTCTCTTTGTGTGGTGTGAATAGTTATATTTTTTCGTTTTGTTTTTGGTTGAGGGAAGTGCGAATTGATTTGGTACGTACAAGTACAATATTACTACACGTTAGGCTTGTCCCTAATATTCAAACCGCGTCTTGTTATATCCTGAAAATTCAGATATCGTGCTCCCAAAACTGGCGCCTTCACAACCCGCGCCTTGCTATCCTGAAATTAGAACGCGCGCGAAAACTCCCTCCACCTGCCAAATCCCGACACGCGAAATCCCCCTTCTAACCCTGAGCCGAAAGGTCCGCTAGTTCAAATCGGTGGGGGGTACTTTTGTAACACACCCTACATATTGGACAAGCGCGTCCCTAAGTCATGCTTCATCCCCTCCCATCGCCCCCTTTTCGCCATTCGAAATCCCAGGCCGCCATAACCTCTTCGCTCCAGCCGTGAAACCCCACCCTCCTCCGTCTGCCACGTCACCGCTACCCTGCCGGAGCCTCTTCCCCGATGACATCGTCCACCGCAATAGCTCGACGTCCCTCATCCACCTCCCCGGATGAGGATCCGTCGTCCATATCATCGTCCCGCCGGTTCAGCCGCCCCGTCCTCCACCTCCAAGGAGCTGCTCCGATGATCGCCTCGTCTATCGCGACTGCTCCATCCCCACAGCGCCGCCTTAACCTGCTCCACCGGAACCGCAGCATCCTCACCGACTCCTCGGAGGAAGTCGAGGCCTACTCGGCGCCACCAAAGAGGTTGTACACTCATCGCATCGCACCTTCTCCTTAACTCGACCTCCCGGCACCGACGGTGCTCCATCCCGCACCCCCATGGAGCGGCTACCTTGAAGCCGGCTCCGTGGGCGACATCTCCACGGCGGCTCTCCCCCAGCGCGAGGCCCCTTCGGCGGCGTCGTCCATACCAGCCGGATCTGCTGCTACTGCTCCAGCTCTCGCTCGCTCGCTCGCGCTACTGCTGCTGCTCCGGCTCTCACTCGATCGCTTGCTCGCCCAACTGCTGCTGCTGCTCTCCCCCTCACTCGTGCTACTACTCTGCTCCGATTAATCCACATTTCAGTCGACTGAATCGACTTTTGGGTCAGTCGATTTTCAGGGGTT
>NC_057798.1:747558480-747625682 GCF_018294505.1 Triticum aestivum | reverse complement strand
GGGGCGGCGAGGCGGCACTGGGGCTGGCGGTTCGGCCGGTGGTGGCTGGCGGCTCAGGGGGGTGCATGTTGAAGATGAACGACAGGCTCTCCCTAAACTACATGTCAAGTGCCTCTCTGCTACCATTGCGTTCAGTTTCGATAGTAGCATTCAGTTTCCATAGTAAATTTTAGTTTCGACTGTTAAGTTCAGAGTCAACAGTTTTTACCTCATCTGTTGTAGTCAGGTGGTTTTTGGTGATGTTAATTTTACATCCATTTTACATCATCTATTGGAGATGCTATTAGAATCCCACTTGAGATTGACGATGTCTGTCTTGTGCTGCTTCAGCCTTGACGTCTTATGGCTCACCGGAGCTGCTCCAACGACAGAACGATCCATCACAATAGAGCAGTGCCCTGGACGCCGTCTACAGATTCCTCAGATTTCCTCCACACCTCCGACAACCACCTCTGCCTCAACTGCTTCAGCGACCAACCCAATGATGCTGAGGTCGACACGTCTACGGCAAAGAGGTTGTACACTTGTTGCCTCACTAATTACTATACATTCACGTTGATCCATTAGGGCTATTTTGGTTCAACTGAAAAACATAGCAATAGGGAATTTTCCAATGGCACTCTACTATTCAATTATTCATGTATTTTGTTGAAAGGAATGAAGCAAAACATCCACCTAGACCTACTTTTCAAAATCCTATGCATGAAAACAAGACCAAGTGCATTAGTGCTAGAATAACATTCTAACTATACACGTTTTCATACGGTTTCACTTTATTTTGGCCATGTTTCTTTGCATTCCTCTACTCTTCCAATTCCTGTAAACCAAACACCCAAGTAGATAGAAATCCTGTGTTTACAAATGCTCTGTTTACCATGTGCATTTTCCTATCCTATTCCGGTGTTTTTCCTGTCCCTGCGTTTTAAGAATCATGCAAGCCAAATGAGCTCTTACAGAATTACTTCAGTTACAAGTACGTGTCGAAGGGAACTTTGTGTGGTTTGTCCTGCTCCTGCGGCGATGTCGTCCACCTCACCTGAGCTGCTCCATCGACAGAAGCATCCACCAAACTAGACATCACGACTCCTGACCATCTTTCACCGCCTCAGATCTCCTTCCCTGCCGCCGGCACCCACCGCAACGGCATCACCATCATCGACTCAGAAGATGAACCTGAGGAGTACACGGAACCACAATAGGGGTCGCACTCTTTTGTTTCTGCTTATGTTATGCATTGCTTAAACTTACGTGCTACTTTATCGTCATGTTCAGCTCTTGGACTCCCAAGTCAGGTCCAAATTAATGTTAAAACTTGAGTTCTAAATTAGTTGTGGGGCACATATCAAGGCAACAATGAATAGTATGTCTGTCTAATATCTCGTTCACCTAGGGTATGCCTATGTTGTTCATCTTGGGTGGGAAACAAATAGTAAAGCAATCATCATCTGTCTTTTTATTAATTTAAAGCAATTATCAGCCTGCTATCATTATTTTTGGATCCATCCACTAGTTTTTACCATCACTCTAAATTTCTGCATGCTCTCCTTACATAATCTCACCATATTTTTTATGCATGTCAGATATTGTACATAGTCATGCTGAACATGTAGAGAAAAAGAGAAGAGTTTTGCTCGGCAATACAATGTCATGCAGACATCGCTCCATGGTGGCTTCCATGGCAAACTCTCCCCACCCCTCTCCAGATTGTAATCCAGTGGAAGATATCTGTTCTGAGGCGGATTCGGATGCTGCTGACCACTCCTATTTAACCCCCAAGGTGTTTTCTCTACCTTGGCATGATGATGTTAGTCATATCATGCATATGTTGCCTTGTAGTGCCTACTTTTGACATCATATATGTCATCTGCTTAGTTTAGACATGTTCTGTAATGCCACCTATTTAGTTTCTATATCATATATGGGAATTATGCAGTCTCATGTCTTTTAGCCAGCCACAATATATGTGAAATGTGCAATTCCATCCTGTTTAACCAGACATCATATATTTGAATGATATCTTACCCATCCTTTTCTTCATTACATTACCATTTGTCGACAATGTTTGTACATTAAACTACTCTTCCTGTGAGTCAGCCATTTGGGTGGGAGATGGAAAAATCTAGAGTGAAAACAAGGCCTTCAGAGCAGACAGTGCTACCTATCAAAGCAGATCTCTTGTTGGGTCCCGATAGCTCCTCAGAGATGGATTCAGAGACAGATGACCAGTCCTATTCCCCCACTGAGGTGTATGCTCTGACTTGGCACGGTTATACTGCTCATATCATGCATACGGTGTCTTGCATTGCATAGTTTAGACATCATATACACAATATTCAACACCATGTTCTTAGTTCAGACATCATATCGAATACCCTCTGTTTAGCATATAAATCACATATGTGAATTAAATGATGTGATCCTGATTACTTAGATAACATGTAGGTGAATTATGTCATGCAATCCTGTTTAGTTATTCATCATATCTTTGAATTATGTTATGCTATGCTATCCAGTTTAGATACACATCATATATGTGAAATTATGTCATGCTATCCATTTATTTAAGAAATATACATGTCAACTATTTCATGCCCTCTTTTTTCCACACTATCTATTGCATTTGTCTCTCATACAATGTCTGTACATTCAACTATGTTTCCTGTTTATCAGCCATTTGAATTGGAGAGGGTGATGCCAATATCTAGCGGAATAAAAACACGGTCTTCAAATAAAACAGTGCTCTCTTGGTGAAGATAGCACCCCGGTTGTGCATACACAAGAACCAGCCCTACCACACATAACCCAAACTCTCGCAGATTGTACCCCTACTGCGATGGACAGAGAACCAGCTTCACCCAATCTAACCCCAACCCCAGCCGATAGTAACCCAGTTCCTTTTGACACAATACCATCTCCACCACAGAGCTCCCAAATAAGAGTAGTTAGTAAGACAGCTCCAGTGCCCAAAGGGCCAGTACTATCACGGCGAACCCCAACTCCACCAGTTAGTACGCCTATTCCTGTGGAGGAAGCACAACCAGCTAGTCGTAGTTTAGCATCTATCGCATTTGATGTTGTTAAATCGTATGTGCGTATCTTCCCATCTTGGAAATATTATACTGAAGGTGAAGGAAAATGCCAGTTGCAGGTGTTTGTCTAGGAGTTATGTGTAAGTAATGTTATTCATGGCAATTACTTTGCTTCGTCCCATACATCCTACCTCCATGATGGTTATAATACAGCAAAATTTCCCATTTTTCTCTATAGAGAAGGACCGATTTGGAAACTCAGGATGAGGTAACCTATGCTAATACCTCTGCTATCTTCAAGAATACTTGGTGGCAGTATCGAAATTACCTGAAGAAAACATACTTCACCGGCAAAGAAACTCATCAAATTCCCTTACATTCTCCTGAGACACATTTACTAGACGATGACTGGGAATGCCTTGTTCTGTACTGGTTCCGAACCAAGAATGTGGTAAGGTCTATGAGCTCATTTTCTATTTTTAAGTATTATATTCTTGCGTCTGACTGTACTCTGTTCATGTAGAACAAGTGCCTAAACCTAAAGAACAATTGTTCTAATTTAAGATTCCATTGCTATCATAGTTCGAAAAGGCGCTAGGCGTTAATTGTGCGTTTTGCCACCGCCTTGCGCTTTACTGACCAAAGCGCATGCTTATGCACAGTTATGCACAGATTAAGCGTAGTTATGCGAATTGCATTTTTCCAACGCCTAGAGCCTAGGCGCGCCCTTTTTAACTATGATTGCTTTGCTCTTGTATCACTGTATTTACTGATACAAACTTATTTTTGAAGGATCCAATCGAAACTCCAATGACACAGAAGGTATGTTCACGCTTGTTTCTTTAACAGGTTTGCTCTTATCAGTAGCTCTTTTGATTTCAATTTCAATTGTGTATACAGTTGACTTTCATATCATGCACATTACTAGCATCAGAACAGAGCCAATAGTGTTGTTGTACGTGTACACCCGTGGTACCCATTTGAAATCTTGTTGTGCCATGTAGTTTCCCACGCTTTGTATTCTTTCACTGCTGCTTTGTCTTGAACTGATATGATTTGAACCGTGTCTCTCTTTTGATTTGGCAAGACAATGAAGTGACCATAGGACATAGATATATGTTTGTTTGATGCTTTTATTATGTACTAGTACTTGGCAATAGAAGACTTGGTAGTTTAATCCTGTCCACCTTACTCATGAACTGGTTCACCGAAATGAGTTTCATATACTAGTACATGCTAAACTTGTTATGTGTCTGCTAGCTTCTTCTTTTAGAATGCTGCCAGAATATTGGGGAAGAGTGCCTTATTAAGCAATGGTAAAGAAAGTAATGCAGATAAGGTTCAGGATAGTGACACATCCTTGTTGATATCCAACAAAGCTGATAAAACAGCTAAGGAAGACTATCTTGAAGACAGTGAGACAACCCCAAAGTCCTGTCTTGGTTTAGTGTTCGAGTTACTGGCCACTACCGCTTGCGCAAGCTATTCAAACTCACTGTCTGACTACAAGCTGAAAGACATTGATCAGCTGTGCTGCGACAAGAAGCGGAAAGACTGCGGAAGTCCCTGGAGCATTCAGGTGCAAACTTTCTGGTGGAACAGCAAGCGTTGGAGGATTTTAGCGCCAAACAGGACAAAGCTAATCAGCTTGCTAAGCTTATTGCTAGCATGGTGGATACCCAGGATAACATTTCTTGAGCTCTTCTGAAGTTGTTTCAGTTATGCTCTTGTTTTGCTGCCGTGTTTATTTGCACTGGTGGCCAATTTTGATGGCCAGTGTATGTAATATGCTGCTTTGTTCCCTATATTTGCACTGGTGGCGAACTTTGATGCCCAATGGATGTAATATGTGTAATAGTGGTAATAGGCTAGCGTTAATTGCTTGCTTATTTATTTCCTTATTGTCTTGTTTAGTTGTTTGCTTGTAGTCGCTGCAGTTCTTTTTCTGTGTTTTTCTAGTGGCCACAATAGCCTATTTTTGGTAACTAGGCCAAAATAATCATGGCAACACATGGACTATTGTAACCATGGGCCTCCTGCAGGCCGTATGATCCATGGGCCTTCTTCCGGCCGTAGGATCCATTGGCCTTCTATACGGGCCGTAGGATCCATTGGCCTTCTATACGGGCCTTAGGGTCCATGGGCCTTCTACGGGCCATAGGGTCCATTGGCCTTCTACCGGCCGTATGACCCATGGGCCTTCTACGGGCCGTAGATCCATGGGCCTCTGACGGGTCGTAGATCCATGGGCCTTCTAAGGGGCGTATCATCATTTCGCCAATCATGGGCCGTACAATTCATGGACCATAACGGGCCATTAATAGACCGTATTGGATAACTCTATGAAAACAGCCCAACGGTTTTTTTTGACATGAAAACGGCCCAATGTATTAACGGTCCGCAAACGGGCCGACTATAACGACGGGGTGAATTTGGCCCACAAGCAGAAAATGACAGTAACGGGCCGTATTTAAGCGAATGCTACAAATGAGCCCAAGAATCAATGGACCCTGAGAAGGCCGAAAGATAACTTGGACTGGAAACGGCCCAATAGAATAACAGGCCGTTAATGGGTGTAAAGTGATACACTATTCATTACGGGCCAGTTTCACCACGGGCCGTTAATGGACCAAGAGTTACAAAGGGCCTCATATGGGCCGAAAGAAGTCATGGGCCACACATGGGTCGAAAGTTAAAATGGGCTGGAATCATATTGGACGGCCCAGATGACGCTACTGGGCCTAATTCGGATAGGGCGTAATGGGCCCTGGGTTAGCGGGCTGTAAATGGGCTATATGCGTACATGCCGTTAACATGCTTTCCATGGGCCAGCCCGCCACCTTTTGACCAAGTCAAACGGGCCGGCCTTTTCACAGGAATGGGCCTCTGTTGGGCCGTGCCACGTGTCGCCGTATCATAGGCACCTTCGGTACAATGAGCGGATGACACCTATCCCAACGGTGAGCCGACACGTGTTTCCTCCAGCCAATGATGATTTTACACGTGGAAAATCCCCATTGGTCGGGGCTGTTAACGGGTTATCGGATCCAAAACCCGACCTGATAGCTTAACGGCGTTCCATTACAGTGGATGCCACATGTTTGTCACCCTTGACGAAATCACTTCTGTGACGCGCGATTTATCGTCATGGAAGTGGACACTTCCGTGATGATAATTTTGGTAATGTCATGGAACACTTCTACGACAACACATGTATGACTATCTTGATTCTGTCATAAAATCTTCATGGATGTACATGCATGACAAAAAACGAGACCTACTGTGAGAAACACGTATTATCACGGAAGTGTTTTTTTTGTAGTGAAGGCGCCTTCCGCGATAACTTCCAAGGTACATATATTCGGCCTCCGGATGCCGATGACCTAAGTCACATCATCCAGCAGCCCAGGGAATCTGCTAGGAAGCTCTGGACTAGGTTCTTAGTCAAAAAGAACCAAATTGTCGATTTTTCGGACGCTGAAGCCCTCACGACCTTTAAACATAGCGTCCGAGACGAGTGGCTCGCCTGCCACCTCGGTCAAGAAAAACCAAGATCCATGGCTGCCCTTACCACTTTGATGACCCGCTTTTGCGCGGGAGAAGATAGCTGGCTCGCTCGTAAAAGCAACAACACCGATGATCCGGGTACTTCCCTAGTTCGAGATGGCAACGGCAAGCCACAACACAATATACACAAGCGTCACAATAACAATGAAGGAAGACAAGACATAGCGGTTAACACCGGATTCAATGGTTCCAAACCCGGTGAACGGAAAAAGTCATTCAAGGCAAACAGAGATGGTCCATCCAATTTAGACAAGATATAGGATCGGCCTTGCCAGATTCATGGAACCCCCGCTGAACCAGCTAATCACACCAACATGAGCTGTTGGGTTTTTAAACAAGTCGACAAGCTTAATGCCAAACACAAGGTGAAGGGGCCGCCCAGTGATGGTGACAACGAAGAGACTCGCCCACCGAGCACCGGGGGTCAAAAGCAATTCCCTCCCGAAGTAAAAATAGTGATCATGGTATACGTGATGCACATCCCTACAAGGGACTGCAAGCGCGCGCTACGGGGCACCGGTGCGATAGAGCTAGCCACCCCAAAATTAAGCTAACAGGCGGCCCGCCCGATCACATTTGATTGCAAGGACCACCCAACTAGTATCCTTCATGAAGGTTCGGCATCTCTCATCCTCGATCCAATTATCGATGGGTTCCATCTCACGAAAGTCCTTATGGACAGAGACAGTAGCCTTAATCTACTCTACCAAGACACTGTCTGCAAAATGGGCATTGATCCTTCAAGAATCAGGCCCACCACAACTACCTTCAAGGGAAGTATATCCGACGTAGAAGCTCATTGCATGGGCTCGATTACACTGGAAGTCGTTTTCGGCTTGCCGAACAACTTTCAAAGTGAAGGCTTGACCTTCGATATTGTCCCGCTCCGCAGTAGCTACCATACACTACTCGGGCGTACCGCTTTTTCTTGCTTTAATGTGGTCCCACATTATACCTATATCCAGCTTAAGATGCCTTTTCCACGCGGCACCATCATGATAAACAGAAATACGGAATGCTCCCTCCATATAGAGGAGCATACCACAGCTACTGCGGCTGAAGTACCAAGCAGTCTTATCAAGCTATACATTTCGTCGGCCATCAAGCCACGGGTCTCCATTAGACAGGGACAATCAATCTCAATGCTGAATTAGCAGTTCGGCCTCCACTATCTTCCCCATATAAGCCACGAAGTTTGTCCCACACACATAATTATATACTCAAAATACACTGGTCACCGGCGGAGGCACAATGCAGACAGACCTATAACACCATCCGCACTCTCATATTCCTTTTCTTTTTCTAACTACTTTTTATCTTTTACTGCAGGTGACTATACTCGCTGAGTAGTCCTTTAACCAAGGCAAGGAAGCACAGACGTGCGACAGGAGGTCCAAAAGTTTTTGTCGACCACACTCTTTAGTTTAAACCTGTAAAGTGCCCTTTTTCTCATCTTTCTACCCTCGACATATATTGTCAGGGGCTCAATACAACAACATACGAGTTGCCGACAAGTCCAAACAGCTTTATAGCACACTTCGGCGTCACGAGTTTGGCCTTATATGCATCAGCTCCGAATCATGTCTTTGGTCAATAGTTGGGTTGCCCGGCTCCTATGCTTACTACCTTACGTTCTGCTCTATCGGCTAGGGTAGTAAAAGGAGAACTACTGCGATTGTTTCCTGGTTCATCCGGATGAGCACCTCAGTAGAGAAAGCCGAAAACTGACTATCATGATGCGGCGAGAGCTGGTCAACCACTCGATGACTCGCCGGAATCTTCGCGATTCCTTCCGTATTACACGAAGGACCGTTCTTCTGGTGACGTATGTCAACACACCGTATTCGGATAACCGCGAACATACCAGGGGCTATATCGTAGACCCACCATCAAACTTATATGGCTAAGTGGAAGTGTTAAAGCCCTATAGTCCGATTGCCTGGTTCCCTGCATTGACACCTCCTTAATGGACCAAGACGTTGGGTCAAGAGGGTTCATGTGCTTTTCCGAACACACCCGCGTTAAACGCGAGGGGGCAGAAGCCGACGACTGGCAAACTTTCAGATTATTCAAAAGACGGCCGCAGAGGAGGCACCAAAAACTTGTTAGGCAAAAGTATAAAAAACATAGCCTTAAATATATCATAATATTGTTTTTACAATTTCGGTCCACTTCACTCGAACATAATATCTTTCGAGCACTGACCCTCTATCAAGCGGGCACCCTCTAGGACATCCTCAAAATAATGCTTTGGCGTTTGATGGTCCTTACCCTCGGGTGGACTTTTCGCTGCAATATCGGTGGCCTTCATTTTTCCCCACTACGTCTTGACGCGGGCAAGGGCCATCCGTGCACCTTCTATGCATGTTGACCGCTTAATAGCATCGATACGCGACACCGCATCAACAAGTCGCTGCACCAAACCGAAATAACTATTTAGAATTGGCTCAGTCGGCCACAGCCGGACCACGACGTCCTTCATGGCAGATTCGGATATCTTGTGGAGCTCGGCCCACTATGCCATCTGTTCGTTCAGCAACAACGAACGCTTCGGCATGCTGAATTGCGACCAGAAAAGCTTTTCCGTCGCATGTCCTTCTTGCGCTTGGAAAAACTGCGTCGCATCGGAGACACTCTTCGGCAAGTCAAAAAATGCGTCTGGAGAACTCCACAGTTGATTAAGCGGGGCATATTTCGGATCGCCGAATTTAGTTTGTAATAAGAAGGGCTTACCAACCGCGATCTCCCCAGCTTCTCGGATCTCCTCCCGAGCCGCTCTAGACTCGGACCGCGCTTCCCTCGCCTTTTGTAAGGCCTTGTCAAGATCAGTCGTTCTGGTTTGGTTATCTTTCTCGAGAAATTCACATCGGCTAGTGGCATCCTTTAGCTCAAGCGCCATAGTAGATATTCTATCCTCGCGCTGGCGCCGAGCAGACTGTTCGACCTTTAATTCAGCAGCTGCCTTTTTGGCAGCCGCATTACTCATCCTGGCTTGCTCCTTGGCCCGGGCAAGCTCAGCCCGAAGGGTCTCAACCGCGGCGGCACTATCTGAAGTTATGCATATCTCAGCATACAATTCTCAGCGTCATGCTCATATTATGGCACTTGCATATATTGACTGCCCCCAAGACATACCTTGCGCCTCGTCAAGTCGCCGATTAGTAAGCGCGATGTCATCATCTGCCACATTTAGTTTCTGCTTCAGATCTGCAATCTCTGTAGCTTGGCAGTCGCCATGGATGTAACAGCCTGTGTTCCAATTAGTCAGATTATTTCCTAGGCATATCTTTCTGGATCCTCTGATTGCCTCCCTTGGGACACCAACCAGAGTCTTAGGGGCAACTATCTATACACAGGCGCATTTTGTGTTTATAACACAATTGAAAATATTACATTACGTACCTTGAACTCTCTTAGCAGGCTCGTAAAGGCTTCATTCAATCCGCTTTTCGCGGACAGAACCCTCTCAACCACTGTACCCATCAAGGTACGATGTTCCTCTGAGACGAAAGCATGTCGCAATGTGCCCATCAATGTATCTGGAGCCTCCGGATCCCTGGAAGCAGCTGAAGGGGTACGGACTCCCTTCAAAGGAATATGTCTACTAGATCTTAGAGTCATCTCTGGCTGAAAATTGGATACTCCGGGGCCCTTATTGTTGGTCCCCGTAGGGGATGCACACCCCGGACGGCCGAAGTGTCACCTTCTGGCCCGGTCTTCACTGTCCCTCACACCGCTTGTTGATCGGGAGAGATCCTATGGGAAGACACCTGGGTGTCATCTTCCTTATCAGGCGGGGAGATCTATGGAGGCGTCTCGCTCTCCATCATCTCCGGAAGAAGATCCCCCGAGGAGGAGGACTGTTGAGGAAGGCTGCATGCTGGACTGCAAACATATATTTTAAATGTTACCCTTGCAACCAGGAAAGAACGGGATATGCTTAAAACACCCTTGTTCACATACGATTCGGCTAAGGGCCTATCTTTACGGAGGGACTGCGTGTCAACATCACCACCCGAACCAGAACCCCCTAACAGGGATATCTTCCCTCGCTTAGAAGCCTCTATCTTCAAGTCTTCGGAGGCGGTCCTCTTCGTCCCATGGGGAGAAGGGATGTCAGTTTGTCCTTACCTATCATCTTCGGAAAAGGGAATTCCAATCTCCCCGGACGAGGTGTCTGGTGTGCCTCTAGAGTGGGGGCCACCTTGGGCCTTCTTGCCCTCCTCCTTGTCTTCCCTCTCCGGCACTTGATATGGTGCCGGAGCCAGCATCCTTGTCAACACCGGATCAGCTGAGTCTTCGGGAAGAGGAGCCGAGCACCTAATTCTCTCCGCCTTATTTATCCAGCCCTGGCTGTGTATGATTTCTCAATATATTTTGATGAGGAATTTTACTAAGTTGTGTTCAGGAGTCGAGTGCTTACCGAGGTATCCGGATGGTTGTAGTCAAGGCCGATGTCCTCTTTAGTATCCGGCCACTGTTTTTGTGTCCTGAGGAGTAATTTCCACATTCCTCCGAGAGTCGTGCCGGAGAAGTGTTGAAGGGTTTGTGGTTCTTCCGGATTGAACTCCCACATGCGGAGAGGCCGTCGCTGGCACGGTAGGACCCGATGGACTAGCACTACTTGGATTACATTGATGAGACCGGTGTCCTTTTCAATGAGTCTCCGAATGCGGCTTTGCAACGCTTGCACTTCCTCAATGGATCCCCAGTCCAGCTCCTTATTGACCCATGATGCAAGCTGTAACGGAGGGCCAGACCGAAACGCAGGTGTAGCTGCCTGAGGGAGTCCTAGATTAGGGGGTATCCGGACAGCCAGACTATATACTTTGGCCAGACTGTTGGACCGTGAAGATACAAGAATCAAGACTTCGTCCCATATCCGGATGGGACTCTCCTTTGCGTGGAAGACAAGCTTGGCGATCTGGATGTTAGATCTCCTTCTTTGTAACCGACTCTATGTACCGGTGTCTATATAAACCGGAGGGTTTAGTCCGTAGGAGCACAATCATAATCATCATAGGCTAGCTCCTAGGGTTTAGCCTCTACGATCTCGTGGTAGATCAACTCTTGTAATACTCATATCATCAAGATCAATCAAGCAGGAAGTAGGGTATTACCTCCATCGAGAGGTCCCGAACCTGGGTAAAACATCGTGTTCCCTGCCTCCTGTTACCATTAGCCTTAGACGCACAGTTCGGGACCGCCTACCCGAGATCCGCCGGTTTTGACACCGACATTGGTGCTTTCATTGAGAGTTCCTCTTTGTCGTCGCTGCAAGGCTTGATGGCTCCTTCAATCATCAACAACAATGCGGTCCAGGGTGAGACTTTTCTCCCCGGACAGATCTTCGTGTCTGGCGGCTTTGCACTGCGGGCCAATTCGCTTGGCCATCTCGAGCAGATCGACAGCTACGCCCCTGGCCATCAGGTCAGATTCGGAAACTGAACTACACGGCCGATATCTGCGGAGACTTGATCTTCGACGGATTTGGGTCAACGCCAGGAGCGCCGAGCAGTCACAATGAGCACGACTTAGACATTCTGTCAGACAATACTCGGGATATCGCACCTGCAAGAGCTCTGGGCCTAAATCTGGGGCAGATCGCGTCGTCCAAGGACGGGTGAATGGACCCTGCCCCAGAGGCCGCACACTCATCAGCGGTAGAGCCAAACACGGACTTGACCCCCAAGGAAGTCTGCGTCACTGGACCCCCGAACTTGTGTCCGACTGTAGGCTCCAGACCACGCGCCCCCGAGCCTGCCGAATCTGGTTGGGCTCCGGTAATGGAGTTCACCACTGCGGATATCTTCCAGCACTCGCCCTTTGGCGACATGCTGAACTCTTTAAAGTCTCTCTCTTTATCAGAGGACTCTTGGCCAAACTATGTCCGGCTCGAGTGGGAAGCAAGCAACGAAGAAATTCGTTGGCCACCCACC
The DNA here is from genome assembly GCF_018294505.1 of Triticum aestivum. Taxonomy (NCBI): domain Eukaryota; kingdom Viridiplantae; phylum Streptophyta; class Magnoliopsida; order Poales; family Poaceae; genus Triticum; species Triticum aestivum. The sequence continues at coordinate 747,613,147 of NC_057798.1, read as the reverse complement.
ACCCACTTCATTGCCACTGTAGATGACGTAACAGACATGCTTGACTTCGACTCCGACGACACCGACGGTATGGACGTCAGCTCCGGGGACGAGTTGGAACCACCGGTCATGGGGCGCTGGACTGCCACTTCATCATATGATATATACATGGTGGACACGCCTAAGGAGGACAGTGGCAACAAAAAGGACACAACGAAGGATAAAACCCCCGGACAAAAGCCAAAACGACGGCACAGACACCGCTCTAAGTCCAGCCACAGGAAAAATAGCGATAATAGCGCTAAAAAAATCGACACCCCAGTCAACTCCAAAGGCAACAACGACCATATGGATCCAGCGACGGAGCAGGATGAGCCAGGTCACGCCGAATACAGCCCGGAGCAGACGCCCAATCACAGCGATCCTGAGGGCCGAACTCATCAACCTGCCTCGTGAAAAGAGCACCGTCCGGACGACGATGCATTCATCATCCCAGAAAAATATTTTGAACAAGATAACCTCCACAGAAAGGTTATGGCCACTGCGAGAAGCCTAAAGAAGTAGAAGCAAAGGCTTAAGGCCGCGCAAGAAACGCTCAACCGTAGATGGAATAAAGTGCTAGACACTGAAGAAAAATATGGCGACGAACGCCACACTAAGAACTACCCAAAGCGCAAGCTGCTGCCAGAATTCGACAACGAGGCCATTCCGCCGAATAACAATACGGCCAGTAGGCCGGACCAACCACTTCATGACCGTGATAGAGCAGCTACTGACGCCGCACACGATTTACGTGAGCTCCTGGACAAAAAGGTCAGCGCGACCAGGTCCATCTATGGATCTAGAAGACAGGCTCCGGCGCAGGATTATGATCATCAAAACGATCATATTAAACACATACCTATTTGGAATCAACACCGAACACCACAACAGTCGACAGCATGCCACAATGTGTCCAGATACAGAGGGGCTGTGCACCCTCTGTGCTTCACTGAAGAGGTACCGGATCATGAATTCCCACAGGGATTCAAACCCGTGAACATAGAGGCATACGACGGAACTACAGACTCCGGGGTCTGGATTGAGGGTTTTATCCTTCATATCCACATGGCTCATGGGGACGACCTCCACGCCATCAAATACCTTCCCCTCAAGTTGAAGGGGCCAGCTCGGCACTGGTTGAAAAGCCTCCCCGAAAATTCAATCAGAAGCTGGAAAGAACTTGAGGACGCTTTCAGGGCCAATTTTCAAGGGACCTATGTATGACCTCCGGATGATGACGATCTAAGTCACATAATACAACAGCCCGGAGAGTCCGCCCGTAAGCTTTGGAATAGATTCCTCACTCAGAAGAATCAAATTGTCGATTGTCCGGATGCCGAAGCCCTAGCAGCCTTCAAGCACAGTATCCGAGATGAGTGGCTCACCAGACACCTCGGCCAAGAAAAGCCGAGGACAATGGCAGCCTTAACAAGCCTTATGACCCGCTTCTGCACGGGCGAAGATAGCTGGTTGGCCCGCAGAGGCACCAGCAACCCGGGCACAACCGAATTTAGGGATGGCAATGGAAAGCCACAGCGCAATAAAAACAAGCGTCGAAACAAGGAAGAGAGTCCGGACAACACGTGGTCAACGCTGGATTCAGGGGCTCTCAACCCGGTCAACAAAAGAAGCCATTTAAATGCAGCAAAGAGGGACCGACCGGCCTGAACAAAGTCCTGGATAGATTGTGCCAAATTCATGGCACCCCCGAAAAACCTACGAACCACACTCACAGAGAATGCTGTCTTTAAGCAGGCCAGAAAGTTAAATGCCGAACACAAGGAATGGGAAACACCAAGTGAAGACGAGGATGAGCCTCGCCAGCCGAACACTGGGGGACAGAAAAAATTCCCACCAGAAGTCAAAACAGTAAACATAATCTACGCGACTCACATACCCAAGAGAAGGCGCAAACGCGCACTCAGAGACGCATACGCTGTAGAACCCGTCGCCCCCAAACTCAACCCCTGGTCGGCCTGCCCGATCACCTTTGATCACAGGGACCACCCGACTAGTATGCGGTACGGAGGATCGGCCGCCTTGGTGCTTGACCAAATAGTCGATGAATACCATCTCACTCGTGTCCTCATGGACAGCGGCAGTAGTCTCAACCTAATATATCAGGACACTGTGCACAGGATGGGGATAGACTCATCCAGAATCAGCCAAAGTAACACCACCTTTGAAGGGGTGATATCAGGCGTTGAGGCCCGCGGCAGGGGCTCCCTCGTATTAGAGGTGACATTCGGCTCTCCAGACAACTTCAGAAGCAAATAATTACTCTTCATCATCGCTCCCCTTTGAAGTAGTTATCACGCATTACTCGGAAGAACGGACTTCGCTCGCTTCAACGCAGTACTGCACTACGCCTACCTTAAACTCAAGATGCCCAGTTCACGTGGCGTCATCACCATTAGCGGAAATACAGAGCGTTCCTTACGTACGGAAGAGTATAATGCGGCTCTAGCAGCCGGACACTAAGAGGCCTCTCCTATCAGAGCGCATGATCGTTCGTTAAGACCATGGACACGGTTAGACGAGTCCGGCGCACCACTGTCAGTAACAGCCCAGATAAACCTGGCTGTGTGCTATACACATAATCTTATAGAGGGCACCAGGGGCTGCAAGCGTGCAATAAAGCCCACCTTTCAGCTTGACCTTACTAACAGGCCAATGTCCTACACTTCTACTATCCATTGATAATAACAACCTCTTCGCACGCTTATGTCATACTCTTTTACATGAGTTTTCCTTTCTACAGACACCATTCGTGCAATACCCTCCTAGGACACGGCACAACGGAGACAAAGACGCAGACGTGCAGCAGGGCCCCGCTCACATGTTTCTCTTTAGATTAAGCCCATGTGTAAACCTTCTTTATTGTCTCTGGTTGCTTGACATCGCATGGGTACTCAATACACCCACAGGGGATAGTGGCGTTATTGGCATTTCGCCACGGCAGACTAATGCACGTACCTGGAAATACAGGGTTCATAATCAAGGGCGCTACTTAGCCCAGTATATGTTATAAAGTCCAAATACCTTCGGGAGTGTTCGGCGTCGCGAGTTTGGCCTTATATGCATCAGCTCCGAATCATGTCTTTGGTCAAATGTTGGGTTTGCCCGGCTCCTGGGTTTGCCGCCTTACGTTCCGCTTCTATCGGCTAAGGCGGCCAAAGGAGAACTACTGCGATTGTGCCCTGGTTATTTCGGATGAGCATCTCAGTAGAGAAAGCCGAAAACTGACTGTCATGGTATAGCGAGAGACTGGTCAACCACTCGAGGACTTATCAGAATCTTTAGTATTCCTCCGCATTAACGAAGGTCCGTTTCCCGGTCAGGTACACACACGCCCGTATTCGGATGCACGTGAAGGTACCAGGGGCTACATAGTAGCCCCACCGTCCAACTCCTATGGCTAAGTGAAAGTGGTAAAGCTATATAGTCCGGTTGCCTAGTTCAACGTGCGACCTCCTCCTTAATGGACCAAGACGTTGTATCAAGTGTGATTACGCACATTTTTTGCGAACTCCCCCGCATTGTATGCGTGGGGGCTGAAGCCAATGACTGCTAACTTTCAGTTTATATATACATCAAACGGCAGCACAGGAGGCACAACAACACTTTCGGGCAAAAGTATAAACATAGCCTCTATATTTAAAATACAATTGTTTTTGCAACGGAACGATTTGTCACTCAAACACGACACTGTTTGAGCATTGAGACTCTATTAAACAAGCACCTTCCGTCACCTGCTCCAAATAGTGCTTGGCTAGATCCTGGCTTCCCGCCGGATTATGGGTTGCGATGATGGTGTCCTCCATATCTGCCCAATATGTTTTAACACGGGCAAGAGCCATCCATGCACCCTCTATGCACGCCAACCTCTTCATGGCATCGATTCGTGATACAGCGCCAAGGAATTGTTGCACTAAACCAAAATAACTGTCCGGCTTCGGTCCCTTCGGCCATAGATGGTCTATCACAGACCTCATTGCAAGACCGGACAACCTATGGAGCTCAGTCACAACGGCCATCCTCTCACTCAATGGCAACGGTCGCGTTGGAGCACAGAATTGCGACCAGAACAACCTTTCTACTTCACTATCTTTTTGATCCTCGTAAAACTTGGTCGCATCAGCCGTACTTTTTGCCAGATCCGCATACGCATCTGCAGCACTCCAGCGCCGATCCAGAAGACCGTACTTTGGATCTAAGAACTTCATCCGCAACAAATAGGGGCTTCCAACCGCAATTTCTCCGGCCTGTCGAAGCTCCACCCACGCATCCCTAATTTCAGAACACGTCTCCTTGGCTGCATCAAGGGCCTTCTTCAAGTCAGCCGACTTCACCTGATTCTCCTTTTTTAGGAGCTCATACGGGACGGCAGCGTCTCTCAGCTCTACAGCCATCTCGGCTATTTTATCTTCGCTTCAGCGATGAGCAGCTTGTTCGGCTCTCAAATCTTCGGCCGCCTTCAGGGCAGCCGCATTGCTAGCCCGGGCTTGTTCCTTGGCCAGGGCAAGCTCCGCCGTCAGGGCCTCCACGGCAGCAGCTCCGCCTGCAGCCGAAGAATATCACATTAACATTATGCTCGTCTTAATATTTCCTATAAAAATACAGAAAGCAGAGCACATACTTTGTGACTCGTTAAGCCGCTTGCTCACAAGCGTAATGTCGGCGTCCACAACTTCAATCTGTTGGCTCAGTTTGGCGACTTCATCGGTCCGGTTAACGGCCGGGCCCTTAGCCACCTGCGCATGAATGTAGTGCGGTCATTACTTAAGAGTGTGATCCTCCGTTTGCCGCCTAGGGCTGGCAACCAGACTCTCAGGGGCAACTATCTATACGGAGCACACCTAGCGCGGGCGGTACACCCCAAAAGTTATGTATTTCATTATGTACCTCAAAGCCTTAGAGCAGGCTCAGAAAAGCTTGATTCAACCCGCTTGTGGCGGATGAAATCTTCCCGAGCACCGTACCCATTGACGAACGGTGATCCTCCGAGAGAGCAGCTTGCTCCAGAAGGCCCGTCAGCGTGTCCGCCCAGTCGTCGGACTGTTCCGGACCCTTCTTATTACCCCTCGTGGGAGCCAAATGCTCCGGGCTCAGGGCAGCCGAAGTATTAGATTCTAGCCTCGGCAAATCTGGACTCCTCTGTGACGACACCTCGGGGTCGCCCGTCCCATGAGGCGGAGAGGCAGGTGGGGTTTCACTCTCCATAATCTTCGGAAGAAGATCCCCTGAAGACAAACTCTGTCGAAAAGAGCTACTAGCCGGACTGCAAAATGGATCCTAGTTATTGTGCTTGGAGGAAGAAGCAGTAGCTTCATATTTACGATTAACTTACAACTCGGTGGAGGGATGGCCCGTTTGCGGGCACGGCGCAGTGAGGACACCCTCCAGGGCAGGGCCCCCTGGTGAAGTTTTCTTCCCTCGTCTAGGCACCTCCGTCTCCAAGTCTTCGGAGGCGGCCCTCTTCTTCCCGCTGGGGGAGGAGACCGTAGATTCCCCTCCCCAATTATCCTCCTTCACGGAGGTAGTAATTCCCCTGGTTTGGATGTGCAATGTGTGAAGCTCTACTTCTCTGTTCTTCCCTTCGTCTTTCCCCGAGGGCATTTGACTTAGTGCACGACTAAGCATCCTGGCTATGGCAAGACTAGGCGAGCCTTCGGAAAGCGGTGCCGGACACTTGATGAGCCAATCCTGGCCGTGGATGGTTTTCAGAATAAATGTTATGATAAATATAAAACGAAGTGTTCGGTTTCTAGGTTACTTACTTGGGTATCTGGGCGGTTGTAGCTCAGGCCCATATCCTCGGCGGTGTCCGGACACTTTACTTGTGGTCCGAAGAATAACTTACACATCCCTTCGAGCTTCATGCCGAAGAAGTGCTGAATAGTCCGTGGACCTTCTGGGTTGAACTCCCACATCCGGAGAGGCCTACGTTTGCACGACAAGATCCGTCTGACTAGCATTACCCGAATTACGCTGACAAGACTGATGTCCCTCTCAATAAGCTCCCGAATGCGGCTCTGCAATGTCGGTACGTCATTAGCAGGCCCCCAATCTAGCCCCACGTTGGCCCACACGGCAGTTGAGGCGGAGGGCCCGAGCGGAAGTCGGGGGCAGCCACCCAGTTTGTGCCTCGGGGAGCCATGACGTAGAACCACCTCTGCTGCCATAGATTGGACATCTCCTGGAAGAAGCCCTCTGGCCATGGGGCATCGGCGTTCCTGCTTATTGCAGCGCCACCACACTTCACGTGTCGCCCGTCGATCACCTTCGGCTTTACATTAAAGATCTTGAGCCATAAGCCGAAGTGCGGGGTGATGTGGAGGAAGGCTTCGCACACGATGTTAAACGACAAGATGTGAAGGATGGAGTCCGGAGCAAGATCATGAAAATCTAGCCCGTAATAGAACATGAGCCCTCTCACGAAGGGATCGAGGGTGAAACCTAAGCAACAGAGGAAGTGATAAACAAATACGACGCTCTCGTTGGGCTCGGGAGTAGGGATGACCCGCTCTAGAGCAGGAAGCTTGTCCTTGATGTCGGCAGTCAGATATCTGACCTCCCTAAGCTTTGCAATGTCCTCCTGTGTGACAGAGGAGGCCATCCACCGGCCTTGAAGGTTGGATCCGGACATGATTGAAGATCTGAAGTGCCTAAGCTTGGGCTTCGGGTGTTAGAACTCAAGATGCAGAAAGGCGCAAGCGTGGTAGGAATGAGGTAGGCCTCGACCGCTGTATAAAGCATCCTCAGCGTAACCTCTTGGGACTTGCCTAAAAACACAGAGTCATACCAACAGGCGCAGTGGGATTGCCCATGCTCGTATTGATGTGAATCCCTCAATAAGAGGAACAAGATCTCTGCTTCGACGAGGCATGCCAATAAAACCGCCTTGCAATGCGTGTCGTGGCAGGCCAAGAAAAACCGGTTCGTATTAAGCCAGGCCACGGCGTGAGGGCACACCGTGAAAAATTGTCAGCAGATAAGATTTGTAAAGTGTTATGCTCTCTACGAAGGTGTGCGGAAATTATTTTACAGAGCCGGACATGATCCTTAAACTACTTTGGATTGTTCGGAGATAGAACCCGCCTTGTAATGCCGAAGACAATCTGCGCGCCGGACTCATCGTCATTGAAGCCTGGTTCACGGGCTATTGAGGGAGTACTGGATTAGGGGGTATCCGGACAACCGGACTATATACTTTTGCCGGACTATTGGACCGTGAAGATACAAGACTCAAGACTTCGTCCCGTATCCGGATGGGACCCTCCTTTGCGTGGAAGACAAGCTTGGCGATCCGGATGTTAGATCTCCTTCTTTGTTACTGACTCTGTGTAACCCTAGCCTCCTCCGGTGTCTATATAAACCGGAGTGTTTAGTCCATAGGAGCACAATCATAATCATTATAGGCTAGCTCCTAGGGTTTAGCCTCTACGATCTCATGGTAGATCAAATCTTGTAATACTCATATCATCAAGATCAATCAAGCAGGAAGTAGGGTATTACCTCCATCGAGAGGGCCCGAACCTACGTAAAACATTGTGTTCACTGCCTCCTGTTACCATTAGCCTTAGACGCACAGTTCGGGACCCCCTACTCGAGTTCCGCCGGTTTTGACACCGACACTGCCCACTTGGTACCACGGGGTTCAGTGATGTAAAACCACTCCCGCTTCCATAGGTCGGAAGTTTCTGTGAAGGAGCTCTTTGGCCAGGGAGTATTGGCAAGTTTCCTCACCGCAGCACCACCGCACTCCGCCTGTTTCCCATCGACTACCTTCGGCTTCACATTGAAGGTCTTGAGACACAAGTCGAAGAGTGGGGTAATACGGAGGAAGGCCTCGCACGTGATAATGAATGCCGAGACGTGAAGAAAGGAGTCCGGAGCTAGACTGTGAAAATCTAGCCCATAATAAAAAATGAGCCCTCGAATGAAGGGATGAAGAGCGAACCCTAGCCCTCGGAGGAAGTGGGAGATGAATACGACCCTCTCGCCGGATCTAGGAGTAGCAATAACTTGCCCTTGAGCAGGTAGCCTGTGGAGGATTTCCCCGGTCAGGTATCTTGCCTCCTGGAGCTTCACGATGTCCTCCTCTGTGATGGAGGAAACCACCCACCGGCCTTGAGAGCTGGGTCCGGACTTGACTGGGAAGCGCGAAGCGATTAACTTGAACCTTGGGTGCTGGAACTCGAGGTGGGAGAGGTTGAGGTAAAAGTTGGCGTAAAGGACAAAAGATGGGTCTTAGCCCCTTTATAAAGGCGATGAATATCAAACGCCCCTCCTAGGCCTTAAAACATGCCTATTCCCAAGGTATCATGCCAACAAAACGGTTGGGTTATCCACGCCCCTGTTGATGAGGATCTCGCAATAAGGGGACACAATCTCTGCTTTGACAAGACGTGCCAATGAAACCACATCTCGAAATATGGAGCGGCAGGCTAAAAAATGGTTCGAAATAATGGCTGGGCAGTGACGTGATGTCACACCACAAAAAGAATTCAGTGGATTGGACTCGTGAAATATTATACTCTCTGCGGTTGTGTGTGGAATTTGTTTTGCACAGCCAGACACGATTCTTGTGTTCAAGGACTATTTTGGAGTATTTGGAGAAGGAACCCGCCTTGCAATGCCGAAGAAAATTCGCGCGCCGGACACCTCATCATTGAAGCCTGGTTCAGGGGCTACTTAGGGAGTCCTGGATTAAGGGGTCCTCGGCCGTCCGGACTATGTAGCATGGCCGGACTGATGGGCTATGAAGATACAAGATAGAAGACTTTGTCCCGTGTCCGGATGGGACTCTCCTTGGCATGGAAGGCAAGCTTGGCATTCGGATATGTAAATTCATTCCTCTGTAACCGACTTTGTACAACCCTAGTCCCCTCCAATGTCTATATAAACTAGAGGGTTTAGTCCTTAGAGGCAATCATAATCATATAGGCTAGACTTCTGGGGTTCTAGCCATTATGATCTCGTGGTAGATCATATTCATCAAGATCAATCAAGCAGGAAGTAGGGTTTTACTCCATAGAGAGGGCCCGAACCTAGGTAAACATCGTGTTCCCCACCTCCTGTTACCATCAACCTTAGACGCACAGTTCGGGACCCCCTACCCGAGATCTGTCGGTTTTGACACCGACACTAGTCTCGACCAAACGACGGCATTCGTACCGCGAGTACATATCTACGCACTCAAAATACCATGGGCATAGACGGAGGCACAACTAGGTCGTGGTCCGTAATAAGGCTAAACCTCTCCTGGGAGGACATACTTTCACTTTTTCTTTTTCTTTTCAGGTTTCTTTTTTCCAGGCCTTTCCTGGTGGCCTGATTGTCGGACCTATCACAGAACGGATACACCAAGACGGCAAGAAGCATTGACGTATAAGGTAATTTCCAGGTGGTCTCTTGAAATGATCGTTATGCCCATTTTAAGGACCCGCACGCAGCTCTCCCTTGGTCGTGGCATGTTAAATAGCCCTGTTGCTTATCGCACTACCTGTACAAATACGTTTTGACGTATTAATCCAACTATAATGGAAAATAGTTTGCGGCCCAATTTCTACGGCATTAGCCTATTATTTCTTTTTTATTTTTCTTGATATTTTTATCAAATTGCACCCGTACACTCTGGTATGCCTTAATTCACCAGGGGCTTCATTACGCACCATAATACGACAACAAAGTCCAAACAATTTTTTACAGTATAGTTCGGCACCCCGAACTTTTGCATTATATGCATCGGCTCCGAATCATGTCTTTGGTCAATAGTTGGGTTGCCCGGCTCTTGTGCTTACTACCTTGCGTTCTGCTATATTGGCTAGGGTAGTAAAGGGAGAACTACTATGGTTGTGTCCTGGTTCATCCGGATGAGCACATCAGTAGAGAAAGCCGAAAACTGATTGTCATGATGCGGCGTGAGCCGGTTAGTTGTTCGAGAGGTTACAAATCTTTTGTGATTTTTTCCGCATTATGCGATGAATCAGTTTTTATCCGATCAGGTGTTTACAACACCCAAGTTCGGACTTATGAACACTAGGGGCTGCGCCTAAATTTCTATTGTCAAACTCCTATGGCTAAGTGAGGGTGATAAAGCCACATAGTCCAATTGCGTGGTTCGTTGCACTAAACACCTCCTTTAAGGACCAAACTTTGGGATAAAGAGTGTTTAGATTAACACCCCCGTACTACCTACGTGGGGGATGAAGCCCACGACTGGCCAACTCTCAGATTTAACAAAATGGCCGCAATGCTGCACTCTAAGGACTCACATTTCTTCACGGCGTCCTGGAGCTCCTGCTGGACGTCATTGACCCTGGCCTCATTCTTCTCACGGGCGGCTTGCTCCTTGGCTGCTCTCTCCTCGGCCTTGGCCCGCTCCTTTTTGAGATCCTCCACCTCGGTCGCCGCTCCTGCAAATAAAATGGCACTACGGTCATTACAAATCATCTATCCTTTCTGATACACAGAAGGTCATTGCATACCTTGTTTATACTCTTGATATTTTTTGACGCGGCAGAGCTCTTCCTCGGCCCGCTCCAGACTCTGCTTCAGTCCGGAAACCTCAGCAGTATGAGAGGTCACATCCAGTAATGACACCTGCTTGTTCACATTGACTCATCTGGTTAGTCTCCTACGAAACTTGTTTGATCCTCTATCCGGCTTTTCTTTTCGAACACCGGAAAATGTCTCAGGGGATACTGTCTATACTGTGACATTCTTTTTACATAATTGCGTCGCTTACCTCAAAGCCTGTTAGAAGGCTTGTGTAGGCTTCGGTCTGTCCACTCTTCGCGGACTAGATCCTCCCAACCACCATACCCATGAGGGTACGGTGTTCCTCAACAATGGAAGCGCCTTGCGGCGCTTCCAACAAATTATCCAGTGCCTCTGGATGGATAGAGGTCACCGGTGGAATAGGCGCACCTCCTTCTTTAGAAAGAGGCTTCTTGCCTGATTTCGGAGCCGTATGGGTCTCCGGAATTGTATTCGGCTGGGGGCCGAATTGGATATGGCTCCCATCTCCAGTAGCCATGGGGATTTTCTCCCCCATGTGTCTGGCGGCTAAGGTTTCACTCTCTAACGCAGCCTTGATGGCCTCCTAAGTCTCTCCCTGGCCTGGGATCCTTCGGGACAATGCCTCAGTGCCATCCATGGCCTAGGGAGAGGAGGCTGCTGGAAGGGACACGCTGTCCATCGCCTTCGGGTCCAGCGAATCTCCGGAAGATGAGGACCGCTCGAGGTCGGACCGAGCCGGACTACAAATGCATGATTCAACATGTTAAGACTATGAAGTAGAGAGGCCGGATATATGAATACGTCCGAGTTTTTGAGTACTCATGATTTGGCCAAGGGCTTGTCTCGGGAGCGCTGCTCTGGGCTGCTGTCGACGTCCCACACGGAGTTATCCGTGAGGGAACCCTTCCCCCTCTTGGACGCCTCTGCCTCCAGATTTGTGGAGGCCACCCTCTTCTTCCTTCCCCCCTTAGGGGGACAGTTGCTTTCCTCCTCCTCTTCATCCTCGGCGGTGGAGGAGTGAGTCTTGGTGTCTTCGGACGTCATGTCTGAAGCACCCTTGCAGCAAAGGCCACCTCTGGTCCCCTTGGCCTTCTTCTTGGCCTTCTTCTCCGGTGCTTGATAGGGCGCCAGATCCAGCATCTTTGCCAGAAGTGGAATTGCTGGGTCTTCGAGCAGCGGAGCAGGATAGTGAATCCGCTCCGCCTTCTTTCTCCAGCCCTGAGAGAATAAGTAGGGAGGCTTAGGCGTCTTCCTCGAGTATGCAAGTAAGGGACACACCTTGAAAACATGAAAAAACTTACCGGACTAGTGGGATGGGCCAAGTTGTGCCCACGGTCCTCGGTTGTATCCGGCCACGTCTCGCTGGACTTGAAAAGCACCTTCCAGATGTCTTCGTGCATAATACCAAAGAACTGCTGCAAGGTCTGCTGCTTGGCCAATCGTACTCCCACAAATGGCAAGTCCGGCTATGGCACGGAAGGATCCGGCGAACAAGCATCACCTGGATGACATTGACAAGCTTGATATTCTCGTCTATCATGCTCCTGATGGATGTCTGAAGCACTATCTGCTCGTCCGGCGAAGACCAGTCCAGGCCCTTCTCTGGCCAGGAGGTGAGCTGGATCGGGGCTCCGGACCAGAATTTGGGAGCCACAGCCCAGGTGGTGCCGCACAGCTCTGTGACGTAGAACCACTTCTGTTACCACCCTTTGACGGTCTCCACGAAGGAGCCTTCAGGCCATGTGACGTTGGGCATATTGCTCACCATGGCGCCTCCGCACTCTGCGTTTTGGCCACTCACCACCTTCGGCTTCACATTGAAGATCTTTAGCCACAATCCAACGTGGGGTTGGATGCGGAGGAAAGCCTTGCACACGACAATGAATGCCGAGATGTTGATGAAATAATTTGGGGCTAGATGATGGAAGTCTAGCCCGTAGTAGAACATGAGTCCGCGGACGAATGGGTGGAGAGGGAATCCCAGCCCACGAACAAAGTGGGGGATGAAAACCACCCTCTCATGGGGCTCTGGGGTGGGGACGATCTGTCCCTTGGCCGGAAGCCGATGGGCGATTTCCTTGGCCAAATACCCAGCCTCCCGGAGCTTGGTAATGTCCTTCTCCTTGACGGAGGAGGCCATCCACTTGCCCTACGCTCCAGATCCGGACATGGTTGGAGTGCTTTCTTGGGGCGGAAAAGATGAAGACTTGGGTGCTGGAGCTCGAGAATGGGGGAGGCAGAGAGAGAAAGCATGGGTGAAATGAGTAAAACCTTATCTCTTTATAAAGGCAGTGAATATCAAGCGCCTCCCTACTCGCCTTAAAACTCGCCTATTCCCCAAGGTCCGTGCAAATGACACGGTTGGGTTACCCATTCCCATATTGATGAGAATCCCGCAATAAGGGGACACGAACTCTGCTTTGACAAGACGTGCCAATGAAACCGCATCTCGAAATATGGAGCGACAGGCTAAAAAACGGTTCGAAATAATGGCCAGGCGGCGATGTGATGTCACGCTATGAAAAGTTGTCAGCGGATTAGACTCGTGACATATTATACTCTCTACGGTTGTGTGTGGTACTGTTTTTGCAGAGATGGACACGTTTTCTATGTTCAAAGACTATTTTGGAGTATTCGGAGAAGGAACTCGCCTTGCAATGCCGAAGACAATCAGCGCCGGACACCTTGTCATTGAAGCCTGGTTCAGGGGCTACTGAGGGAGTCCCGGATTAAGGGGTCCTCGAGTGTCCGTCCTATTGACATGGGCCAGACTGATGGGTTGTGAAGATACAAGGCCGAAGACTCTCACCTGTGTCTGGATGGGACTCTCCTTGGCATGGAAGGCAAGCTTGGCGTCCAGATATGAAGATTCCTTTCTCTATAACCGACTTTGTACAACCCTAGTCCTCTCCGGTGTCTATAGTGCACCTGTGATCCAACCAAGCATGCAAAACAACTAAAACCACCAAGGACTAGCTGCCAGACATGTTGTTTGGGCTTAGCTCAGCCTGATGCCATAGTTCACGCGGTTACATGTTCGTCCAAGGTGGCTGGCATGCATCCAATGCGCTCTTCGTTGCACCAACGCCTTTGTTTCGCGAGTGCTCGCTGCCCTCGCTGCAAAATCGTGCCAAACCGCGCCACCATCTTTGTTCGAGCCCCCTTAACTGCACCCTGGTGCTCGCCGATGCCGTAGCTAGCCGCAACAAGCACGGCCACGGCGCGGCCAATGCAACAGTGGGCTCATGCCCCTATGCTCGTCGCGTACCGTGCTCCTGTGCTCGTTGCAGCTCGCCTACAGCTCCTTCGTGACCTCCGGCGTCTTCCCCCTCTCTCACTGACGCCATTCGTCGCCGGGCTAGGCTCCAGAGAACTTCGGCGAGATCTCGATCCACATCTCGGTATCTGCTATAAATAGAGCACCCTTGAGCTCGTTCCTCTCCTCACACACACTCATCACACCTCCACACACCCGTAGAGCACCGCAGCCCGGCTGGGCAGGCCTCTGGCCGCTGTCCCCGCCCCAAGCTTGCCGACAATCCCCCTTCTCTGCCCCACCCGCTCTAGAGCCGCTCGAGCTCAACTGACCCCTCCGGCGTGTTCAAGGTGATCCACTGGTGCGTGATGGTGCTGTTGGAGCTGCTGGACTGGCCCTATGTCGCCGGAACCACCATCTCCGGCGAGCTTCGCCCGCTGTCGCCGCTGGAGTGCTCCGTTCTGACCATGTCCGGCCACCGCTAGCCACACTACCGGTACGGGCATGTGCGTCTCCACCTCCACTTCAATCCTGTCCCTCTAGATCTCATCAGCGGGCACTCCTCGCCGGAGAAAGCGCCGTCACCGCGCCGCCCGCCTCTATTTCTCTCTCTCTCCCCCTCTGGCCTGACAACTGGTGCCTGCTGTCAGCCACTCAGGCCGCACCCGAAGCAGTATGAGTGGTGGCGCCCTGGTATTTTATGCTTTCGACGTCACCCCCTGGGTTTTCTTTTTAATTCAAATTTAGTTCAGATTTGACCAGAACTTTGACTAGCTATAACTTTTATTCTACAAATCCAAATGAGTTGATTCTTTTTCGCATTCTGTTCTTACTGGAAAATCCTAGCAACACACCCAAGATGGGATATTTCCTTGCTGCCTACAATTTCTGGTAATTTTCAGAAGTGTTCTTGATATTTTCTTTTTTTCATTTGAATTATTTTCATAAGGTGAAGCTTGTTTTGAAGGCATCCAGGAGGAGTGTGAAGCTCCTCTGCACTAAGGCAAGCCACAACAACATGATCATGGTGTCTTTGCAATATCCATGATTTTCTACTTGAATTTATATGATATTCATTGCATATAGTATTAAAAATAAATGATGCTTGTGTTATTTAGATTGTTATGATCAAAATGCTTAGTTAATAGAAAGGAATGTTTGAACTTGTGAGTTATAGCTTGAGTAGTTGATCTAAGTAAATTTGGTCATGACTATGGTATTATGAGCATGAGTATTATTTTTGCTATATGAAAAATGAATTTTATTTGGTAAATGCCAAGTAAAGTAATGACTAGATATAACCAGTAAGAAAGGACAAGAAATGTTGCAAGTTGAGTTTGTGCAAGTAGAACTTTGAATAAGGTTGATCTGGTATGGTTAAAGTGATCTATGATGCATGATACATGGTTGCATGAGCATGGCCTATTATGGCTCGGGCATTTTTATTTTCAAGTTAAACCTGATGATAATTGAACTTGAACTTAAAAGTTAGTCGGGTCATGGTGCCACTGAATCGGGCTGCCATGTGCAACCACATTTGCCTTAGTATGGGCAGGTCGTAGTCGTTCCGTTGTCATACCTCTTGCCGGTACCTCCAACTAGGGAAGGTTATGGGAATGTGTTACCCTGGCCCGGTAAGCAGACATAACCTTGTGGACCTGTTGTTGTTATGGTACTGGGTCCTCGTTTGGGACTGTTTATTTGCCACGACGGTGGTAGTTTTGCCTCTGGTAGGAGGGGTGACCCAGGACTGGTCCTAGAGGGGAGTTGGTCGGAGTGGGCGTAAGACTGTCATGGCAATGGGAGGTTTCTGTCGGAATGTCGTTGGTCCACCCGAATGGGAGTGCGAGGCCATGGGTTCCGTGGTATGGGTAAAGTGTGATACCTCTACAGAGTGTATTAATCTATCGATAGCCACGCCCGCCGATAAGGGCCTAGTTCGTAAGTAAGTCACACCATGGATCAACTTTCATAAATAATCTTGCACACTAAGTTATTTGCATTGCACTATTGAGTTGTAATGATGTCAGTAAGACTGACAGTTGTGGTACTATTTGTGATCCGGGAATGATCACTATTTGGGTTACGAGGTAACCTGTTGAACCAAGAGTGGTTTTGTTCGTGGTCTGTCGTGATCACTGTTCAGTTGCAAGGCAAACTGTTGGTAAGAGAGTCTGAGTGACTCGATGCACAAGTTTGGTCATTACATGAGTAGCATGTTGATATTCGCATTGAACTTGTTTAAATGTCATGATGTTGTTTGCCATTATGGTTTTTCTTGTTGTGAGCTTGCAAGTACATTCAATGTACTGACCTGGCGTGTTATGCCAGATTTCAGGAAAGTCTAACTGGATCGGAGTGCTGCTGTGTCTTGACCGTGTCCACATCGGTGTCCCTGTTATATGGAGTCCCCTACGTTGTTGTTCCACTGTCTTGTAGATGTTGTGATTGAGGCCCTTTATGATCACTAAATAATGTACATATTGTTCAGCCACATCGAGTGTGCCGCTTGGCCTCGCTACTTGATGTAATGTAACACTATGCTTCCGCTAGTTTCAATAAAGAGGTGATTTCTATACCAAGATGTTGTGTGTTTCCAGAAGACATGATCTCTGGGTTGGCAATGCAAGGTAAACCGGTCGCCCTGAGCCGGGGTGCCACATCGGGACTCCCCCCAAGTGCAACCAGGGCCTGTTGTGTTCCTTCCGTCCCATAAAAAATCATCGTAAATTAGCATGGCATTTGGACTCCATCTGATATTGATTTCTTGCGATGTGAAAACCATGCAGAAAACAACAACTGGCACTTGGCACTATGTTAATAGGTTAGTACCAAAAAATTATATAAAATGACTATATAATGATTACAAAAGATCCAAGATTGATAATAAAACAACATGGAAGAATAAAAAATTATAGATACGTTAGATACATATCAGCATCCCCAAGCTTAACTCATGCTCGTCCTCGAGTAGGTAAGTGATAAAACAGAATTTTTGATGTGGAGTGCTGTTTATCATGTCATATCATATTATTTTCTTCATAGCATGGACATTTGGACTTTTATGTGATTCAAAGCAATAGTCTAGTTTTGACATAATAATTAAGATACTCAAGCATATCAACAAGCAACCATGTCTTTCAAAATATCAATGCTAAAACAAGTTATCCCTAGCCCTTCATATTCAAACATTGATCCATTCGTGAAACACACTCGAATATTAGCTACACCCAATACTTAAGTACGATCATAATGTCCCCTAGTTGGTGCTATTATAAGAGAGGATGGAGACTCTATTTCAAAAATAAAAATTGCATAAAGTAAAAGAAAGGCCCTTCGCAGAGGGAATTAGTGATTTGTAGATGTGCCAGAGCTCAAAGCGAAAGAAATAGAGATAAAAACATTTTGGGAGGTGTATCCATCCCACCAACGAAAATAACTTGGAGGATCCCAACACTTTCCATGCTAGATATATCATAGGCGGTTCCCAAACAGAAAATAAAGTTTATTCCTTTTTCCACCATAACTTTCACTTTCCATGGCTAGCCGTATCCACGGGTGCCCTCCATACCAACACTTTCCAAGAAATTTATTATTTGACAACATAAAGTAAATTCATTTTTGCATTTCAGGACTGGGCATCCCTAAAACCTTTGCCTTACTCTCGTGCAATGACAACTGAATAAACACTCTTCGTGAGAATAACACATATATCATGGAAAATATTAGCTACCGGTTACCGTTCCGCGAGCGAAACAAACACACAAAAGATAAGTTCATTTTGAAAATTATAGATGGCACAGGCAAATTTGCTTAGAATGGCAAAAGAATACCGCATATAGGTAGATATAGTGGACTCATGTGGCAAAACTGGTTTAAAGGATTTTGGATGAAACCGTGGTAGAAGCGAGGGGGAGGAAAATTTCGGGGAGTTGCCGGTTATGGTGGGAGAGCGATGCGCGTTTCTCTCGTACAGGTACGCGCGTGTGTGTGAGGCATTGGCTCTAACTGAACCCGAGTGAGGCATTGAGCGATTGCATTGCAGGATACGCGTTACTGAACCCGAGCGATCAATCGATGGCTGTTAACTGAACCCGATGGAGCGATTCGTTCGCTACTGCTGCTAACTGAAGCCGATCGATGCTGCCTCTGGGATGAACAGTGAGCGTTGCGGAGGTATTTTGATGAACAGTGAGCGGTGGCGTTGCCTCTGGATGAACAGGAACCCGTGGTGTGGAGGGCTGGATGAACAGTAGACAGTGGAGGGGTGGCCGTGGAGGGGTGGTTGAACAGGACCACGTAGTGTGGAGGGCTGGATGAACAATAGAAGGTGGAGGGGTGCCCGTGGAGGGGTGGTTGAACAGTAGCCGGTGGAGTAACGTGCTGTGGAGGCTGGATGAACAGGAGCCCGTGGAGGCTGGAGGAGGTCGACGGTAGCCCGTGGAGGCTGGAGGAGGTCGACAGTGGAGATGAACAGTATGCCGTGGAGTCCCGTTTTGCGGTACGCTACACCCCTCCCGATGAACAGGACCCCCGTTTTGACCGAAGCGCTCCAACACAAGTCCATTTTGTCTGTTTTGCGGTACGCCACACCCCTCCCGTTCAACAGGACCCCCGTTTTGACCATAGGAGGTCCGTTTCCTCCGTTTTGCGGTACTCCACACCCCTCCCGATCAACAGGACCCCCGTTTCGACCGTAGGAGCTCCGTTTCCTTCGTTGTGTGTTACTCTAGGCCTCGTTTCCATCGCATGTTCCGTCCAAGCCGGTTGGCTCCCATGCGTTTCGTTGCCTCCCGATGAACACGACGCATTCCGTTGCATCCCCATGAACACGACGCATTCCGTTGCCTCCCGATGAACACGACGCATTCCGTTGCCTCCCCATGAACACGACGCATTCCGTTGCCTCCCAATGAACACGAGCCCTCGTCGTAAGTATGCGTGACTAGGCGTTCGAGACCCCGCCCGTATGTACACATACGTGGCCGTATTTTCTTTCTTGCACCCTGGCCACTGTACGTACGTGTACGTGCTATGTGCGCGCCTCTACTATGACACGTGCACGCCTCTACAATGACCAGTATGTACGTACACGTTCGTGACTAGAATGACAACGCTACATACGCTTCGACCAGGTGGGTCCCGACTGTCAGGCACTTCCTTGCGTGCGAAAATGTAGCTGCTGGGTCCCAGCAGTCAGAGAGGCGAATCGTTTTTTTGCCCAGACGCACTTCCTTGCGTGCGAAGGTTTAGCTGGTGGGTCCCAGCAGTCAGGGGGGAAATGTTTTTTTTCGCGAAATACGGTGGCCCGTCCGGTGGGTCCCCGCTGTTAGGTGGAGGAATAATGATTTTCCGCGTAATAAGGAGGCACTTCCTTGTTGCGGCCGTGGACCCAGCTGTCAGCCTCTCCACATACAGTCCATGTCCGATGGAAATCGTTCCTTGACCACGTTGACCACGCCGCACCGAGAGCACCAAGGCGGTGGATGACGGCGAGGCCTAGGAAGGGGACGATGGGGAGCCGGGGAAGACGCGGCAGTGGAAGCCCACGCCGAGAGGAGTACGAGGGTTCACTGGTTCGGCTGTGGTGTGAGGCTGCCGCCGCCACAGGTCCTGGCCAGCGGTGGGAATAGTAGGGGGCGGTGAGGCGTCCGCGGCAGCATATCCGACCACGGGAGGCAGGAGCATGCGGCACGACCGGTGCTGCTTTGGGTGGCTGGAGCAAGAAGACCAGAGGTTGAAGAAACACTACGGCCGTTGGATGGACATCGTACGGTCACTGGAGCTAGAATCGTTTATATTGACTAAGTTGACAAAGCCCTACGTCCCTGTCAACTTAGTAGGCCCACAAGTCAGCCTCCCACCAAGGTGGGTCCCAACTAGCTGGGGGGGGGGGTATTCATTTTTTTGTGCGTAATAAGGAGGCACTTCCGGTTGTTCCGAGCTGATAGCCAGGGGAACGTTTTTTTCGCGAAATACGGTGGCCTGTCGGGTGGGTCCCAGTAGTTAGGGGCAAACGTTTTTTTCGTGAAATACTGGTGGCCCGTCCAGTGGGTCCCTCCTGTCAGGTGGAGGAATAATTATTTTCCACGTAATAAGGAGGTACTTCCTTGTGGCTGCCGTGGACCCAACTGTCAGCCTCTCCACGTATAGTATTCTTTCGATGGAATTCGGTCATTGACCACATTGACCACGCCGCAATGAGAGCACCACGGCGGTGGACGACGGCGAGGCCTAGGAAGGGGACGACGTGGAGCCGGGGAAGACGCGGCAGTGGATGCCCACGCGGAGAGGAGTACGAGGGTTCACTGGTTCGGCTGCGCTACTGTCGCCACAGAATAACAGGGGGTGTGGGTGAGTGGATTGGAGGGATGGCCTGGCCAGCGATGGGAGTAGTATGGGGGCGGTGAGGCCTCCGCGGCAGCACAACCGGCCACGGGAGGCAGGAGCAGGCGGCACGACCGGCGCTGCTTTGGGCGGCTGGAGCAAGAAGACCAGAGGTTAAAGAAGCACTACGGCTGTTGGATGGACATCGTACGGCCAGTCGAGCTAGAATCGTGCATATTGACTAAGTTGACAAAGCCCTTCGTCCCCGTCAACTTAGTTGGCCCACTATACTGGGTCCCAACTAGCAGGGGGAGTATTCTTTTTTTTGGGCGTAATAAGGAGGCACTTCCTTGCGTGCGAAGATATAGCTGGTGGGTCCGAGCTGTCAGCGGCGATAATGTTTTTTTCGCGAAATACAGAGGCCCTTTTGGTGGGTCCTAGATGTCAGGTGGAGGAATCATTATTTTGCGCTTAGTAAGGAGGCATTTCCTTGCGTGCGGCCGTGGACCCAGCTGTCAGCCTCTCCACGTACAGTCCACTTCGGATGGATGTCGTTCATTGACCACGTTGACCAGGCCACGCCGAGAGCACCAGGGCAGTGGACGACGGCGAGGCCTAGGAAGGGAACGACACAGAGCCAGGGAATACTCGGCAGTTATTTCCCACGCGGAGGAGTACGAGGGTTTACTGGTTCGTCTACCGTCTCTGGAGAATAACAGCATGTGTGGGACTGAGGGTGAGTAGAGGGATAGCTAGGCCAGCGATGGGAGTACGGTGGGGCGGTGAGGCCTGCGCGGCAGCACAGCCGACCGCCGGGAGGAGGGAGCAGGCAGTCCCGCCGACGCTTGTTTGAGCGGCTGGAGCAGGAAGAGAAAAGATTGAAGAATTACGACGACCGTTGGATGGACATCCAACAATATACATGCCATCTGTGGAAAGCCTGAAATCTGTGGAAAACAGCATACAGCCCATCTGCCATTATTTCAAATAGTTTACAACCCATTTGCTAATTCTTACGGGTTTTTTTGGAGCCCATATTCTTTTTGTTAGCATTACAGCCAATATTGTGGCACGGATAAAAAATTATACGAAATTTTGCATATGTCGGTGCGGTCTGAACTGTTTTTAATCCCGAAATTTTGAGTCACATTCAGACTGATTTAAAAAATAAATATATATCAACATTAAATCCAATAAATTGTCCATGCATAAAAATCAATGCAATTTAAAATCTCGAAATGAAAAAAATATATTGAAACTAATTGCCGGTTTGATGTGTTTTAAAAATGTACAGCCCATTTCTCATTACTGATAGGCCATTTTCTCGGCCAGCCGAATGAAGCTCTCCTCGTCTAGCCCAACAGGCCTGATAAAGTGACTTACTTGACAAATCACAACAAAACTGGGCTAGCCATTTTCAAAAAAAAACTACTGGGCTGGTCTGTGGTAAACATAAAAGAACAGGCTGTCTAGACAGGCCAGAGTGTCCCGCACAGCCCAGTTGACACCCTGCTTCCGTCTCAAAAACATATTAGATAAATGCCACTCCAATTATGGCGATTCATAAAAATGCCACTGCAATTTCCAAACTTTTAAAAATGCCACTGCAATTTTTGCAAACTTTGAAAAACGCCACTGCAGTTTGCAAATTTTGAAAAACGCCACTCCAGACTTCAAAAAATGCCACTAGAAATGGCATGAAATGGCATTTTCCAAAGATTGTAAATTGCAGTGGCATTTCTCGGAGGCATTTATCAAATTAACCCAAAACAAAAATAACTGGGCAAGCTGCTGGGTCCCTGGTGTCAGCCACTCGTTGTGCAATTCTCTCGTTTATTGACTACGTTGACAATGTCATGGGACCCAGATGTCAGAAATCCACTAGGAGGAGCCATTTTTTTATTGGCTTGAAATAAGGAGGCACTTGCTTGCGTACTGCCATGACCTTGGCGGGTCCCTGCTGTCATCCTCTCCACGTACAATCATCTCCTGATTGTGTACGCATCAACTTGCTAGGCCCACAAGTCAGCCTCTAAACCCGTGGAGGACAAATACAGCCCATTTAAAAAAATAACATCCCATTCCATACGTTCAAACGGAAAGTTCAACATTCAGAGCAAAGTAATAGGTCTGATCCACGTATAGAGTACTGAACTTCCACGTTGACAACCATCATAGCCAAGTTAACTATCTACTCCCACTAGACAAGTACTAACTTACTCTTAGCTAACTAGATGATGCCGGCGGTACATGCTAAACGCTGGCACCGATGTCCTGCGCCTCACCTTGGACTTGCCAGAGATGCGATAGGGTGCGTTGCTCGCGCGCGTTGGCCCTTTCCATGCCGGCGTGGTCCACCGAAGCTTTGGCTTCCAAGCGGGAAACCCACTTGAAGAGCTGGTAGTAAAAATTGATGTCGTGAATGCGTGCGTGCCCGACAGCCTCCAGGGCTATTTGCCGGGCGCCGGCCTCCACGTAGTCGGCCCAGTTGCGGGCGCTCTACTAACGACTCAGAGCATCGGTGCACTGCTGCTCCATGTCCTGCTGGTGGCGCAAATCGGCGTTACGTTGCTCCTCCGCCAGGCGGTCGCGCTCCAACAACTCCTGCTCCTCCGCCCTGCGGTCGTGCTCCAACAACTCCTTGATCGGCGCATTGCCATCTAAAGACAGATAGAATGCCTCCTCCCTCCGTCTGCCTTCCGGTGAAAAACCGAACACTAGTTCCGACGGTGACCGCCTCCGGCGTCGCCTACCGCGGACGGGCGGGGGCATGGAGGACGTGGCGAGCGACGTAGGGCTGGTGGGGGCTTATGAGGATATGGCGAGTTGGTCACGGTGGCACTGGAGAATGCTGGGAAACAATACTAATAGGGGGAAGGTAGCGCGACGGTCATCGGAATTCAATGCATAATGGCTTAGCGCGCCAGCTTGCCGTGGAAAACTAGGGAAACTGAAATTATGACTGTGCCGTCCCGTCCCGTCTGGGTCGCACGCCGGCATGGCGGTCAAACGAGTGCACTCGAATCATCTCCCTCCTTGTCAATAATGATTTCACGGATTTAAAAAGCCCGCAACAATTAAAGCGTATCTTTTTTCGCATCAGTTAGCTGCCTTAATTACGGTCAGCTGCATGCAGGCACTCAAAATCGCTCGCAGGAAGTACGCGAAGCAGCATGCAACGATTCGCAGCCGAGGGCACGCATGCAGCCACTTAAATCACTGGAATTAATTAGGCTTAAACTTCTGCATGCCGTTAATTATTGCCATGCCTTGGTCTTGCTGCTTTTCTCACGGGACTAATAAACCCGGACGGAGGGAGTACCTTGGTTGGTGAGAGGTTTGAATTAAGCCCTTCAAACCGGAAAGGAGGTACTAGTACGTGCGTGATCCACTATTTATTCGTGTAGGATCGAGTAGGTTGTTTCTTGAATTGAGCCCTGCAAACCGAAAAGGAGGTAGTATGTGCGTGATATGCTATTTATCCATGTAGGATCGATAGTGTAGCTTGTGAGTTTCTTCACAGGTAGGCATTTTTATCCATGTAGGATCAATAGTGTAGCTTGTTAGTTTCTTCAGAGGTAGGCATTTTTATTCAAAAAACTTCCACTCCGCATCTTGCGTTGCAAATAAGACTGCCAGGTGCGCATTTGTAGGATAGTGAGTGATCAATCAGTAACTTGTAAACACTGAGCGAATAGAAATAAGTAACTGTGAATGCATCTCAATGATTCACAGATCATATACAAATATGTAGCTCCAAAAGCAAAGATCAGCCACTTCGGATCTTGCGTCACAACTAAAACTAACTAGTACGATTCCCATACATAAGATCAACATGTTAATGCATCTCAATGATTCACAGATCATATACAAATATGTAGCTCCAAAAGCAAAGATCTAGAAAAAACATCTGTTCTTCCTACTAACATGGATGCTTCTCTTGGCCAACATTCAGTACAGACTGAAAGACAAATTTGTTTGTGAACTCTACAATCCTCTTGCAAACGTAAGTGGTTTCACCAACAGCTGGAACCATGAGAATGAACCACACATGATGGAGGAACATCCACTGCAATATGATTTGGTCTTATCTCGATCACACCGCGAGACTATTTTCGGAATACAAACTTTAACTTAGGGAAAATGATGCCCATTGTATAATCAGACCAAAGCAATGAAGCACCAACTGTTGGCCAGTAAATAGTACAGTACTACTTTTCTGCAGTCCATGAAGTGACTATCCAATCTTTGTGTCTATTTTCAAATGGCACTGCATACAGTGACTATACTATTCTCTTGTGCAGTTCAACCAAAATTGCGGACACTTTGTTTGTTTGCCAAATAGCAACGGGCAGACATCTCTGTCTGCACAAATATCAAGCAGCTAGTAAACATATACCACACCATGTTCACAGTGATGGAAGAGGTGAAATCGATACAACCGAAATTGAGCATCCAATCATTAAATCATGTCCTGCACCTCCAATGTAGGTCCACCCTGCCAATAAATTCACATGCAAACCACTAGTATTACTATCTAATGAAAGTTCAAAAAGAGTAGCAAGATAGTAGCAAACCATGTACCTTCATAATGAACAGCTCATAGTGCCACCAATTGGATATAAAGGTTTGGAAAAAACATGCTCCTAATGTTGAACCAGTTGGACTTTTTGTGCAGCTCCACTAAAATCGAGCATCCCTGTTTGCATAGATATTGAAAGTGTGATTACTATAAAAGTGGCACTAGTTGAAGCATAGACTCACAAATATAAGCATTCCAATTTCTTAATGGGAAAAGGTAGCAAGACTGTTTCTAACCACCTGTTTGAAGGAATAAATAAAGCAACAGCGGCTGATGTCAGGAAGGCATACATAGTTTTTTCTGAAAAACTGAGCCATTCCTGACCTTTCCTCTTCTTTTAAGCAAATTTTGTGTAGTTCTACTAAAATAAAATGCCATCACCGCGTTGACAATTTAGTTACACTGTACAAAAGGAAATGACTTAACATTACATCATGATGTCGGGTATGTAGTAGACATGCATTAGAGACAAACATACAGACCTCCTCCGATAACATAATGAACATTAATTTTAACAAAGGTGTGACTAGCTTTACCGGGATAATTTGAGTGAACTCTACACCCTCTGTTCCTTAGTATAAGACGTTTTCGCGGTTCAATTTAAAGTACCCAAACGTCTAGTATTTAGAAAAATAGGTATTAGTTTTCTTGAGCACATATCTGGGAAAGCTTGCCACACTTTATTTATGTCCATACACTCAACACTATTCAAATACTACAAATATACACTAATCCAGTGGCTAGTGCAACAGTAGAGTAGTTAGTTTATTACAGGGTACAATACAATGGTTTTACTGAACAGATTTCAATAAACTTTAGCACTGGAAGGTTTCAATAAGAATTAACAATACAAAATGTAAAGGTAACAAGTTTCAGCATTAGTGTACTAGCCGTGCATGAGCATTAAACCAAATACAAAAGTCTGAAGGTAACTAGCATTATTAACTAATGACAGTATAAAAAAATTGCGAACCATGTACCTCCAAGGTAAATATCATTTCAAACTCGGGGGGGACCTTAAAAATTGCTATCCCAATCTTGATAATCGATCAAACATAAAAACTTGATCATTCCTCTTGATAATCAAGAGAACAGCCAGAGGAGGAGGTGCCCACTGTTGACCTTTCCTCTTGTCTTCATAATTGTCTGTGCAGTTTAACCAAAATAAAATGACATCAGCGCCTTGGCATTTTGGTGACACTGTACAAAAAAATTAACTTATCTCATGAAAGTGAGGTATGTAATCTATAAGCATTAACAATGCAAAATTCTGAAGGTTACAAAATTGCTTGACTTGACTGCTGGTGTTATACTAACAGCAAAAAAAGTGGCAATAAGAGCATGGGAGGCCCATTCGGATAGTGGGCGCACCAGTACGATGTACCTCCACGGACACAGAGTGGTGAGGGAGGTATGGTTGCCCAGTGCAACAAATATCCAGTCAGCATATGTGGATTACGTCCCATTTTTGTTCTCTTTAACCACCTTTTTCCTATGTGAGGATAACAAACCGATCGACCTGGTCATTCTCTATTGCGTTGTCATGCCTTTCTACCCTTCTTCAACCAAGAGACACGAGACTCATTCCTTAGCTACTGATTTTCCCCTTTTCAACCTAGATGCGGGTTCGATGCCTACTCTCTTGGATAGTACAGTCTCCCTTCCTTTCCTTATTCAACCCAGACATGCATTAGTCTTCATGAACTAGGGTTTCCTTTAATAGTGCAAATTATGGTTTTCGTTTGCGTGGCCAGCAGAGCAGAGGATAGCAAATTGGGAAGATGGTGGCGTGGAAAAAGATCCACATGCAACGACGTGCCAGATGGGGCCATAGAACAAGGGTATGGTTCGAAAAGAGGTAGCATAACTGAGGGTCAGCGGGAAGTGGCTTCGCTCATGGTCGTCGTCATCCGCACACACTACGGCACCGATCCCGCGTGGGCGCTAGGTCTGAGAGGACGGCCTTGTCGTCAGTGCGTGACCTCGCTCGCCGACAACGAGTGCGTCAATGCTACATGTCCTTTTCTTCCCCGGCGGATCTGTGACCACCGGTGAGGAGGGAGAGAGGGGCCGTCTTTTTTAGATCTGGAGAGAGGGTGGTAGTGTGAGAAGCAAGTGGGCAACCCTTGGCAAGAAAGCGCTGAAGCTCCAGCCTATATATCTTCTTTATACTACTAGTACTAGAGGTGGAGTAGTGGTAGAGTAGTTTATATTTTCTCTGCGTACAGTACCAGTTAGTCGTGGTTCAAAACTGAACGGCACGCCATTAAAAAAATAAAGGCTGATAACTAATGCGGCACCTCGGGCCAACGCGGCCAGATCGCATTTTGCATGAGAAATTACACACCATGTCTCGTTGACATGTGGTCTTGTTCCACATATCAGTGAGACGACATCGAGTAGTCGGAGTATTTCCGAACCGATGTGTAGGCTGGGGTGCCCCTTCGTGAACCGTGGCAAACTGGCAACCGTCCACCAACTCTTCACCTTTCCCTCTTGATTTGGAACTGCTGTTGCACACTCTTCCTCTCCCTCCTCCATTTTCCTTCAGCCCTTCACCCTTTCTTCTGCCATTGTTTTATCATCTTCTCCATGGAGGGAACAGGATGGAAACGACCCCGTTATTCTTGCCCCGATCTGAAAGATGACGTGGTGGAGGAACTCATTGATTGGTGTGACGTCATCACCTCGGCTAGCATGGCAGGTTCGTTCAAGACCATTCTCGACTCAACTAATAACATCATTACAAGGAACCCAAGAGTCAAGGAGCGGTTTGATCTCCCCTATCTTCTTTGCCGTGACCCTGATGACTGGCGCCATCACGACGGAGGCCTCGCCCTGTGCAAGTTGATGCCGCTTGATAATGATACATATGATGTTAAGATGCCATCGCTTGAGGGCAAGGCTTGGGCAGGCGCAAATGGAGATTGGGTTGTTTACATTGGGTCCAACTGCGAGTGGGAACTTGTGAATGTGTACACTCGTGACCGGGTTCCACTTCCAAAAATCTCAGCAGACTGCCTAGAGGTTGAGCACACCGGTATTGTACGCACGTTCAAATATAATCATGGTGACTGTCTTCTTCGGAAGATAGCAATTTCTCGAGTCCCCAACCACTCTTGGAATTACAACAACTATGAAGTTGTTGCTATCTTCGACAAGCTTGTTGCCGTCGTCAGTGGTTTGACTGGATGGATATTGCTCAAAAATCAGTTTCTCTACACGGATGAGTACTGTGATGCAATTCAATACGAGGGCCTTGTGTTTGATGCCACCACTCGTGGCACTGTTTTTGCATGGCATCCTCGTTGTTTCAGTACGTTTGTCTTCCACCGTAATTATAATTGTTTCATCCACATGCATATATTACTAGTTTATGTTACTACCTCTATAGTGCATAGTATCTTAGATTAGTATCATAGGTGGTCTCATTTATTGCCATGCATGACACATAGTAGCATCACATTTATTATGTTACGGTATACTATAACCATCTCTCTCTTCCATAATTTCCTGCCACATAAGCATGTTTGCGAGTCCCAAGTGCATGATACTACTTATGTTACCCCCACTATGGCCAGCCTTACTAATTAACCTTCTTCTTGTGTTTCCAAGGTCCTGTGAACATTCCACAACCTATACTTGAAGAGTTTTATAACCAAGGGGGAGATGATGATGGTGATGATCACGAGCATGAGGACGAGCAGCGCCCATATACTATTTGGCGCCTGGCAACTAATTTTGATGGATCACCTCTTCTCGTGTGTATACAGCCCACTAATGATGTTACTTCTAAGGAAGCAGGTGTAGTCTACCATGGTCGCACTCTCCGGACCTATTCCAACACCCGTTGCATGGTATTCGGGATGGATACTAGTGTGCTAGCACCAACTCCTTCTCCCTGGTACAGAATTGATAGTCTTGGAGAAAACTCGCTCTTCCTTGGACAAAACTATCCAATGATGGTGAAAGGCGATCCAACTACTGTTGACACAATGTTACTACCATTTATGAGAAGCAATTGTGTCTATACCTCGGACATTTGGGTGGTTCCCTACCCTGGTACTGATATAGTAGGCCGCTTCAGCCTGGATGATCAGTCCTGCGTTGTTCTCCAGATCCAAAATGGATGGCCCGTCCCAGAGAATCACTTGTGGTTCAAAGCAAGCATTTCCAACGCTGAGGAATGGTTGAGTTGAAGTTCATTTCATTGCTTGTTATTTGTTGTGTGGTGAAAACTTTAGTATTTATAATGTATCCTCGTTGTCGATGTGGATTGATGACCTGTTGTATGTAATAAAATGATATGCCTGTGATAAACTTACTAAATTTATGAATGGCTTTCGAGTTGCTTCTATGAGTGAGTGGTGCGACGAGGCAAAAAATATATTTTCCAAATACATAATTGTACGTGCATTGCAACAGGTTATCGGATGGGGCCAATCAACAATAGTAGTACACTATTTGTACTAGCTTCACATGCTTTGCGCGTCGTGCGAGTGTTTTTACTGTAGCCATACTGTACTACGTAACCAGCACCTCGAATCCTCGATACTATTAGTAATATATAGTACTAACTAGTAGGAGTAGTACGGTGGCATGGGCCAGAACAAGCATTCACGTCCAGGAGTACGGCACACGCCACCAGCACGACTTCCATCTGGCATCATATTTCTTGGAGTCCGTGCTAGAGCAATCTCGTCAACCTCATCATTTCTCGAACTCAGCCATCGCGCGGCGGGCGAGGTGTGGGTTTGCCGAGAGTCGGTTTCCTTAACTGTGATCCCACTTGTAAGGCGAACTGCAACGCACGACCCCAAATGGACCTCCGTTTTTCACGAACTCTAGCGATAATTTTGACTAGAAAAGCAAGACCAAACAAAACAAGAACCACAAGAATACGTTTTACTACTCCTGTAAGTTGGATTGGTGCCTTCTCGATGCATTCATTGTTGATCTGCGGAGGCTCGATCTTGCGTGCTTCTTTCTTCTTTGAGTGTAAATAAGTAGACGTTGCTTCCTTGCATCTAGTCTCATGTCTAGCCTCTATTCTAGTACTCCCTCGGGTCCGTTTTTCCCTGCGTCTAAGAAGCAACACGCATACCAAGTAGGAGTATCAACAAGTGCACTAATCTCATCTATAGCCTCTGTGCTAGCTAAAAGTGATAGAACATCTACTAAATTGCGCTCTTTCAATATATGGATGTACTCTTCTTCCCAATACAAAAACTTGCATCCATTCTACTCCCTCCGTTGCACAATACATGCCTTCTATTTGTCAAAATATATATGTATCTAGACATGTTTTAGTATATAGGCACATCCATTTTTGGACAAATGGAAGTCAAGTATTTTGGAACGGAGGGAGTACACAATAAAATTTTTAAGTTAGCACAACTAGTCTAATCCAAGAGCACAACCGAAGATTTGGCCGGGTTCTTCCTCCTTTTTTCAACACGTGGGACATCCAGCATCCAGGTCGTGTCATGAAAGAAAATAGAGTGGTAGTTGATAAGTTGAAGCCACGAGATGTGCATCTTGGGTTAAACTGTAAATAGAATCTTACTACTCTTGAGTAACTCCAAAAGCAGCCACCGAATATCTTTCTTGGATTTGTTTTTCATCACCAGCACGTCGAGGTGAAAGATGTGCAGGTTCAGTGGGTCCGCTTGCGTTTTCACAGACATGTGGGACCGTATGTGAGCAAACAGACGATGGGCTCCGCGCGTCCGCTGGCGGCTGAGAAGAGAGATAGAGGAGTGCTGAGCACGGACTGCAGGAAATTTGTTCTACGTACTATACCTCGATATAGGCTCGATATATTGGGGTGGCATGGGCCATAAGTAGCATTCACGTCTAGCACTACGGCACACGCCACCCACACGAGTCCCATCCGACACCAATTCTCTTGGAGTCCGTGCTACAACCATCTCTTCTCCCTCCTGTTTTCTCAGCCATCGCGCGGTGGGCGGGGTGGGGGTTTGCCGATTGTCGGTTTGCTCAACTATGGTCCCACTTGTAAGTGAAAATGCAACACCGCATGCATTCCCTCTTGAGCGGCGTGCCAGACCAACCGTGTGGGGGTGCGACGCGAAGACGGCAGGCTTTTCCTTTTGAACTCGTAACTTGTAAAATTTGGTTCTGCTCCATGGCGCGATCGTAGAAAATAATGATTTTGCCTCGTGTAATGAGAAGTTTGGTTCTGGTGCCATTCATGCATGGAGTACGTACGAAAATTATGAAGTTGATGCGAAAGGTAAGATAATTGCTGTAGTATCATATACTACTACATGGATTTGATAGAAAGATAAAAATACATACGGATCCATCAACGACATCCTCATGCCCTAGTGCGCCGGGTCACCAACCGACGTGTGAGGAGCAGCGTCGTTGGCGGCGAGCTCAACGTGCTTCTGAACAGTGCGTCCAAGGTTGCCCTGCGATCCAAGAAGGCCAGCGTCCTATCGTCCTCCTCTTGCATGCGCATAGACGTGGGTGATTATGTCCATGGTGTCTTGCTGCGCCAAGCGCTGCGCGGCGAGCGCGAACTCAAGGTGGACATTCTCCGGCGCGACGGCGGGCAGTCGCAGGGCCACCACTGCGTCGAAGAGGTTGTCACCATAGTGGCTGTTGAGTGTGGCGGGCATCGCAGAGCCTGGGCGTGTCGGCTGAAGGCTTACGTCAAAGTCGTCCGCGAGCTTCTTGACGATGGTGAACTTGTCGAGGAAACCGACGAGGACCTCGTCGAACAAGGAGACAAAGCTGTCGTCCAAGCGGCCCCTCGCCTTGCCGGCCTCAAGCAACACTACCTGGAGACGTTCCTCGTTGCCGGGCCGCAGGCCGGCGTCGTGGACCATCTGGCACAGCCGGCTGATGCTCGCGCTCATCGCCTCCATGGGTCTAGCTTAGCTTCTACTAGTCAACTGATCTTGTGATTCGAGTAATCACTCTTGCCCTTGGTTAGTGTGCGTAGGTGCGTATGATTTCATACAACTCCTCGGCCCTCTACTGCACCTGCCTTTGGCTATATGATAGGTGGGCCAGCCACCCCCTGGGCCCACGTGTCATTCACCCAAAGGCAGTTGCCGTAAGTCAATGAAGCTGCGCCCCCCTCCGTGCCGGTGCAGTATAGTCATCTCACCAGACCTCTAGTTGGGGCCAAACGAGAGAAGTTTGATGTTTACTGGTTTATTGGTCCCCTTTGCATTTTGCGCCAAGTTTTGACCTTTGATTTAACTAATAAAATATTAATGCATGTAAACAAAAATGTCATGTAAGTCACATTACGAAAACCAAATAATCCCAAAACACTTAGGCATGGTGCATTAACTCCCTCCTTGTTTCTTATTTCTTGACATATCAACCAATGAGAGATGTGGGCCGTGCATGCTTTCAATCACTTGAGACTACCAAACATGACATGGAGTGTTTAGTTCATTGCATGTAATCCTATTAAGACTCTAGTTAGCAAGAAAACATTAAGTTCTCTCGCTGATAGGAATAAAACACCATGTATTTATTTACAGAGGGAGTAGTACATTTTTTTGTGACATGCATTACTAGATATTGCTAGTCAAATACTAAAATCCAGATGGACGTGGTAGTACTCCTAAATCCATATGGTGGTGCTACTAGTACTAGTAGTAGTACTACCAATGTAGTACTCCTAGGAGTACTAGCACTGTACTACCCGTTGGTCAAATTATTACGTGCTGCTCCTCACAGTGAAGTGACAAGACCCTGCGCCGGAGATGACACCTGAGTATAGGCGCCGTGTTCGGCATACCATAGTCAGCCTCACCATCTGCAGTCACTATCATCATGGCTGTAGAGCTAGCCTGCTTACAACTAGCCCTGTTCGACATAATTTCCCGTGCATAGATGCCCGTGCATTGCACGGAACACCAATATTGGGGGTGGACTGCTCCAGCAGCGGCCATCGTGCCAGATTTTTCCACGGCCTTCTAGATGTGGTGGTGAGGAGATAAGGCTGATTGTGAGAGACAAGGAGTTGTTTGTAAATAGGGAAGATGTGCGGGCATCTTTTTGCAAAAATGGAGAAGCTTGGTTTGTATGCATCAGATCTAGATCCAACGGCTACCGGTGAAAGACGGGAGACACAACATCATCACCAACTCAGCACCTGCTTGATTCGCAGGAATAGGACATGACAATATTACAAGTTTCAAACTGATATTACAAATGTTAGGAGTAATGCTGCACCTAGGAAGAGGGAATTACTAGGAAGTTCGCGTAAAAACTTTTGTTACTTTAGGTGGATGCAGCATTATTGTACAAACTAAAATCCACTGCGCTGACAAGTCACTAATGGGCAAATAAGTTTTCGAGTCTCTAGCCACTTGATGTTTCAAAAACAAATTCAGCTTCTGCGGAGACTTTGTCATTTAGGCTTAGACGCTTGCGGTGATCAGCACACCATTCATTGTTGCGCCAGAGAATGCCAAACCTCATTACCTTGAGCACACTTGCCTCCAGAACAAAGAACCTGGCCAATTTAATCTCAGATGTGCTGCCTCGGTAGTCGATCAAATCAATTTCTGTAAGATGGAGATCAAGGCATTCGATGAGATTGTTATAGTGCAACACATTTTTCACTTTCGGGTGTTTTTTTATCTGCAAAAGAAGAGAACATATTAGAGCAGCTGGCTGCATAAGATTGTCGTGTCATCAAGAGGTACCAATATCATTTGCTCATACGATAGGGTTGGCTGGCTAGTGATATTTTTTCACACACTCTCTCTCTCCCTCTCTCCCTCTCTCTCTCTGTTTCTCTTTCCTCTCATTTAACTAGGAGCACGTGAAGAGCTTGGGCATTTGTTGCCTTCCACTATGTGTCCGATGCCATATTTCGCAAAAGTATGCCACATAATACGCATCGATGTGAAATCAAAAGATTTTAGCACCGCTCTCGCGATGTGAGAGAGTTGGCACCGCTGTGCACACAGACCCACATGTATAAACAAATCAATCAAACCAATAACACCAGCCTCTCACTCTCCCAAACAAGTGTTTTTTTATTGCCTCGGTCCTCTCTCTCTCCCACGCAGTGTTTTTTCGTTGCGTGAGTTAATTTGGCACCGGAGCAAAGTAGGTGCTCCAGATTGGGGCACCAGGTGAGCAATGGAGGGGCATCGATGCCAAATGCATCACAAGTGAATTTGGCACATGTTTTGGCCTACATAGCCCACTTTTGTACTCCCTCTGTCCCAAAATTCTTGTCTTAAATTTGTCTAAATACGGATGTATCTAGTTACATTTTAGTGTTAGATACATCTGTATCTAAACAAATGCCAATGCATGTCACTAAAAATTACACCATTTGAAATGCCAATTACACCATTTGAAATGCCATTTTATTGACCATAGATTTACCTAAGAAAATGCCAATGCATGTCACTAAAAATTACACCATTTGAAATTATGTACAAATACAAATCCAACGATATAGTTCTTAGTGACATGCATTAACATTTTGTCAGTTAAATCTATGGTCAAATTTTGATACTACAAAATTGGAAGAGTAAACCAGGACGGAGGTAGTACTTGCCCTTAGGGTAACCATAGAGTTACTGGAGTAGTCTAAGTTACTTTCCACTATGACTATCCTAGGCTACTATAGTAGTACAACATAAAAATGATGCAGGTGATCAGGTGAGAAAAAATACTAAAAACATTTCTTTCGGTGCAGTGCGTAGATGTAGTTTTGAACACTACACTTGTCATCGTAATTTGGGAAAATTACGAAAAAATTGAGCTACGTTGTGATTACCGTTTAATAATAGGAAAGAAGTTTCACCTTGATGAGTAGCTTCTTCGTGCATGGAAAGCATGTAAGGAATCCAACAACTTGATCCAGATTGGGGCCGATAGATTTTAGTGCTAAGATCTTCACTGTGTGCATGGACTGGGTCAAGCTTGTGGGAATCATTCTCTGGAAGACGGTCATAAATACATCAAGAAGAAATTTAAAAAATGTGAATTTCAAGAAGACGGAGAAGAAGATGAGTGATGTACCTGAACGATTACGGATCCAATAAAGAGTTCGGAGAATTTGGCAGACGAGTACACCAACGCTGTCAATTTTGGCATGTCAATGACCCTGATTTTTGTTGGACCTTCTAGATCCGATACAAGCAATCTCTCAAGGAAAGGCGCATTCTCAATGACCATAACGTGGAACAGCTGGAGGGATCTCTTCCCAATTGATGTCTTGTTGCGGGGCCAGCAAGACACATAAATCCATCGGAGATTCGTCAAGGCGATGTGGAGGCTAATGAACCCGTGGATCTGCTCAAGACGAAGGTACTCGAGCGCAATACAGCTGCGGAGCAGGTGCTCCATATCCTTCTTCGAGATGACAACGTTGAAGAGGTCGAGCTGCTTGAGTTGATTGAGAAGAAGGGCGGGCGTGGCATTAATCTGGGGAAGATAGCAGGAGCTGAAGCTGGCGTGGCGCATCATTGGCGTGAGGCAGAGTGCGGACGGCGACAGAGAGCGACATCGTCTAGCTTCAAAGCTGAGCTCCTCGAGCTGATCTAGGGTGGGGGATAAGAACCACTCGTCGAACTTGGGTTGGACCTTGCAGTTGGTACTGAACATGCGGATTCAAGGCGTCTGGTTGGCCCATGGTGCGATGAAAGGATCTTGGAGACTGCGGCCATGCGTTTTCAATCCCCGTCGCAGAGGCAGCTGTCGACGGTGAGGTTGAGGGGGACGCAGCGCCAGAGGGGGCGCCACCGCCGGGAGAGCAGGGCGGTCCACACGGCAGATTTGGTGGGGAGGAGGCCGATGATGACGAGCAGCATGTCATCGCGGAGGCTGCTGATGAAGTCCAGGCTTGCCGGCTGCGGTTTTAGCTCGAGCGGCCTCCGCTTGTTGGCTGCCTCACCGTCCATCTCAACTGGCGGCGACGCCGGTGTACACGTGTGCTGGTGTGTGTTGTGTGCTGGGTGTGCGCGAGTGCATCCTTCTGTGCATGCCACCGCGCAGTGGTGAATTGTGCGCGAGTGCGTCCTTCGCGCGCAAGAAGTTTTTCCTCAATGTGCCCTCAATTTACTAGCGCGCGGGGTGCTACCCCGAGTGGTTTCAACTTTGTTTCCTTCACCGCGTGTCAGATTGGCCTCTAGTTTACTTATTTTCACACACTGCCACATGGGCCAGCACACCAAGAAACAGAACACGAGCTAACAACGCAGCATGTGGATTGGTTGACCGGTCACCTAAACAATATACATAGCTATACGCTAACGCAGTGAGCGTATAATCCGTCGGTATAGAGAGTTTGAGTGAGAGGGGAGGCCCGTGAGAGATAGCAGAAAGAGAGAGAGAAAGAGCTACTCCCTCCGTTCGATAATGTAGTTACAACATTTTTTTAAAGTCAAACTTTTGAAACTTTGACCAAGTTTATAAACAAATTACTTATATCGTCAATACCAAAGATAAATGATAGTATGAAGTAAGTACATGTTGTGATGAATCTAATGATCGTTCCAGATGTAAATGTTTTTCTCCACATATACCTAGTCAAACTTTTCTGAGGTTTGACTTTTCAAAACATCCATATGCTTATGGACGTGATAGAGTCCCTGACGAGAGAGAGAGAGAGAGAGAGAGAGAGAGTAAAAAAAGTGTATGTGCATGTGTGAAAGAGACATGGACAACACACGATAAAAGTGGAGAAAAAGCGTGCGTGTCTTATGCAAACATATCACACATGCATCTTCGACAACGGAGGCAAGGTGAGGAGATAGTGTGTGAATGTTTGGAACCGAGAGAGGAAGATCCCAAGCACGTGGACAAGAGGGGTCTGACAAACAAGGGAGAGAGGTCGAGAGAGACGTACGGAGAAAATGCAGACATGGGGAGGAGAGAGTGTATGTTTGTCATAGAGAGATCCCCTGGAGATCGTGGTGGGACTACATGGGTGGGAGATCGAGTGACAAGGTGTGTGCACGATAGAAGATGCCCCGAGAGATATCGAGATAGACGTATGAATGGAAGGAGACAATACGTGTGTTCCTGATGTCTAGTAAGAGATAATCATACTTAGGAGGGGGGGGGGGAGTGCTTGCGCCTATGGCCCTGTTTGGATACTCTAACTCAGTTAGAGGATAGAGTTAGATTCTAACCCTGAACTAACTCTGAGTAAAGAGGTGTTTGGATGGCAGGGTTAGATGGAGCGCGGATACAGCGAGGCACCTTCACGGGCGGTGCGAGAGGGAGGGAGGGAGAGGACGAGAAGCTTCAAGGAAGTGGGGAGGGATCTGCTGCGGGGAGAGCGAGAGAAAAAAGTGTTTATTAGTGGTCCCGAGAAGAACTAACCCAAATAAGCACCTCTTGGATGGGTTTGTTTTTTTGGATGGGTTAGATGCATCTAACCTAAACTAACCCTCCTGTTTGGATCTTTTTGGGTTAGTTGACTCCTAACTAACCCAAACTAACTCTAACCCATGGATCCAAACAAAACATGTGATGGAGTGAGGGATTATGGTACTTAGGGGGGTGCATGTCACATGGAGAGAGAACAAGGGCGGAGAGTGTTGGATGGGTCTATATGTATAGCGCGAGCGAGACATGTGTATGTGTGAACCAGGGAGATATAAGGCCCATTTGGCTTGCGTCGTGAGCATCTTTTGCGTGGCCTGGGGTTGTGGCTGGATTTCATGCACGCTTGTTTGGTTGCTACCCTGTGAAAAAGAAAGCCCGCCTGGGCTGGGTTCCCTTGCACTTTAATTAGCCTGGCTGAACTCCAGACACTGCAAGTAGCCTGGCCCAAGCGACCGATTTCGAACGCCTGGCCGTGCCTGGTCGTGCGGCCACGAGGCTAATAGCAACATGGATGGATATTAGCATTAAATAATTGATACATGGATTGATTGATGGGACGTTGATGCTTTGCCTGGCCCAGGCATGAACCAAATGCTTCAGCACCACACAAGCCTGGCCAGGCAGAAATATTTTACATCTCACGTTCACACCAGGCAGTACCGACCATCAAGGAATGAGGGTCAGGTCACGAACCAAACTGACAAATAAAGTTTGAGAGAGATTGAGGAGCCCCAAGAAGGCTGAGTGGTGCGTCAGATAGCTGAGAGGGGCAAAGAGATATTCCATCCACTTGATAATGCAGTGCATGTGAATTTTTTAGAAGTCAAACTTTGGAAACTTTAATCAGGTTTACGCAAATGTTATTTATATCTACAATACCAAAGATACATCATACAAAACTACATCTCATGGTGAATCTAATGGTATATGTTTGCCATACTAGATGTAATTATTTTTCTCCACGTACATGGTCAAACTTTGTGATGTTTGACTTTTCAATAAATCTATGTGCTATGGACGGAGGTGAGTGCCTCAGTCGAGACAGATCAAGTGCGTGTGAAGGAGAATGAGTAAGTGTGCAAAAAGAGTATGTGTGTGAAAGAGAAAGTGACAACAAACGATAAATTAGAGAGAGAGTGTGTTTTTTCGTTTCTTATGCGACATATCACACATGCATCTGCGCGATGGAAAAGCGAGGCGAGGAGATACACGAAGATAGCTAGTGTGTGATTGTTTGCAACGGAGAGACACACCCCTGTAGCACATGTCCAATAGAGGTCTGGCCAACAAGGAAAAAAGGTCGAGAGGGACACATGGATGGCATGGACGCATGGGGAGGGAGAGAGGGTGTGTTTGTGATAGAGAGATCCCCTCGAGATCGTGAGGGGACTATATGGGTGGGAGATCGAGGGAGTGCGTGCGCGATAGAAAGATGCCCAGAGAGAAATCGAGATAGACCATGCACATGTTTGTGGTGGAGACTAAGATTAGGTAGTCATATACATATACGGGGGACTGCGTGTGCCTACAATTGAGTGAGAGACAATCATACTTGGCTAGCTGGGCATGAGATTGTGTGTGTGCGCGTGTGAGATGGAGAGAGAACGATGGAGAGAGATAGAGTTTTAGATGGGCCAATCGAGTGCGAGTGAGATATGCATGTGTATGTGTGACCCAGGTGGATGGAGAGTTTGAGAGAGGGGGGGGGAGGGAAGAGCTCCGAGACGACATAGTGGTGCGTGAGAGAGTTACAGGCAAAGAGCCAAGGAATTTGTGTGTGTACGATGAGTGCACCCAAGATATCTAGCTTGGACTAGCTGGAGTATCATACATAGTGTGCGAGAGAGACCTATCGATGGTGCATATATGAATGGGGACTAGAAAGACCCCCCCCACACACAGAGAGAGAGAGAGAGGGAGAGAGAGAGATTGAGAGAGAGAGAGAGAAAGGGAGAGGGACCAACAAGGTTTTTGTGTCGGATGCGTGCGACAGAATTGAAGATTGTCGGCGAGAGAGTGAGTGAGAGAGAGAAATAGGAGTCCGGGAGAGGGGGAGGTCGCGTTTTATGCATCAAAGACTGATATAAACTTGCATTCAAATATTTAAATTGGAGACCATGTTGTCTGCAATCCACACATGAACGGATATATGCGTATATCAAACAAGTTCATTAATTCGACTTTCAACATGTTTATGGAGTACTATAATACTGTACAACATGCTACTCGATTGAGGTGTTCAATTTTGGATTTAGTTCACTATTTTGACCTACTGAACGAGCTAGTTCATTGAATCGAGATATTTCATTTTGGGTTTGTTTCGCATTTTTGAGTGGGTCAACTATTTGTCATATAGTAAATCGCTAGCAAGGAGCATGTAAAAACACATTACTCCCGAGCATCATCTCTCCATCTAAAAAAGAAGTGGCAAGCTAATATTTCAAAATTTGATTTGAATCGACGTGGATGCTCGTTCTCCCAAAATTTGAACGAACCGTTAAACATCCTCTCTGCTCGGTGGAATTCGCCAGAGCAAATAAATGGGAGACTTGAAATTACCGTCCTATGTGGGACACACTTCAATTGGCCCGTTGTACATCGAGGGTAGGTTCGTAACTTCATCCAAGCGCGCCTTCTCCTCAGCCAAAATGACATGTGCCGAATAATTCATAAACCATGGTCGGGCAAACACACTCTCCTCGCCCGAAATAGCTTGCACCCACTATTTCAAAACACGCTCTCCTCGCCCGAATTCGCTCGCGCCCACTATAGTTCAAAACACGCCCTCCTCACCCAAAATCGCTCCCGCCCACTATTTTGGGAGAAGCAAAGTTACTCTACTATCCCTGACCCGCAGTACACAGACCCAAGCCGAGAAGCCTATAGGCAAGGGTAGAACTGTAACTCCCCCTCACATTTCAGACAAATGCGTCCGTAAGACATCGTTCCACTCCCCTCCCAATTCCCCCCCCTCCCCCGCCCGCCCCCATTCATACCTCATGGGCACCAAATCACCTTCTCCCTGGGAAGCTCCCTTCTCCCGAGCCATGAAACCTCAACCCCACCTCCATGGCGCCCCCACAGCACCAATTTCACAGCCGCCCTCCTCCCTAATGCCGGAGACGCTGTCCAATTGCCGTCGTGCACTGGGCCGTGTGCCTCTTACTCCAAGCTGCTGGTGCTGCCTCTACGATGGCCGCGTGAACCATACCAGAGCCGATTCACCCCCGCCGTTGTTCACGGCGCTGGAGCGGCTCCAACTTCGGATCCGTCCAGAGTCCTGGCGCTGCTTCCGCGTAGCCGTCGACCGTCGCAACATCGCTCTTTCCCTGCCGCCGGTCACCACCGCAACCGCGCCGGCCTCACCGACTCGGCAGCTGGACCTGCCTACTTCACCATGCCGCCAGATAGGTCGCACCCTCATCTGAAATCACTTTATTTAGGCGTCAGTTGTCTGAATTTTTATTTTGGGCCAATCAATTCCCAATGGGAAGCAGCACCCCTCGAGGTGGCGGAGGTCCTAGGCTGCCGGTTGGCTGGTGTCTAACGTAAGGGTGCGGGGCCGCAAGTTCGCTGCAGAAGCATCGCTTAGAAGGCTAGCTTTTAGAGTTGTGTGGGTTGAAGGTACTACCGCCGCCGGATCTGGATGATGGGGAGTCTTTGTGGATTGGCCCAGGGGCGGCGCAACCACGGCAGTGCGGTGGGGCGGGGATCGGGGTTTTGGACGGGGCCACGGACGATGGAGGCAGGCTGCTCTGCCGTTGGTCGCTGGCTCTTCGGGGAAGATTTCGAACAGTGTCAGCTTGGAGGCACAAGACGCCCATCAAGCCATGCGGCGTAGATCGGACAGTACCAAAATAAAATAAAATTGTGTGACCCCAATTTAGTCTTCAGTCAACAGACGTGTGACCACTCTCGTACCTTGTTGTTGATCTCTTAATGTATTTCTCCAGATCAAAGAGATATGTCCTTCTTAACTTTATGCATTATCTGCATCTCCAGACACACCGTCTTCCGACTCACCGCAGCCGCTCCAACAAGGGAAGCATACACTAGAAGGGAGCTACAGTCCCCCCTCAACAGTTCCCTGCATCGAATGCGCGTGCCCGACATGGACAGCCACAACAACTGCAGGGCCATCGACAAGTCAGCACATGATGCTCACTCCTATGGATGGCAGCCAAATAGGTTGTACCCTCATCTTACTTGTGTGCAACATTTATGGCTTTGTTATTCATCTAAGCACGGAAAATAGATCATCACATTTCACTGTATATTCATGCTGATCTCTTACGGGTCTTGTTCAGGAGTTCACGTTGTTCCATAGTTCAGCTAAGATACTTGTTCTTTAGGTAACGCTGTTCCATAGTTATCATCCATCAGCCAATGCTATCCCACAGGCTGGTGACTATAGTATTATACCACTTCTTGTATTACCTATGTTGTTCTTTAATACTTTTGTGTGCCATCTAGTTAATCTCGAGTACAAACGATACATATTCTGTAGCTTTCATGTGTGCGCTCCCTTTAGTTTATGAGACCTGTTGCTGCTAGTTAACACCAGTCCTACTATTTATGTCGTCTCCTACAGGCACTCATTTACATAAATCTAACTACTAGTTGTCTTCCATGCATGTCAGATATAATTGCACACACTGATATATCCACAAGAACCTCACGGAGCAATGTAAAGGCCAATAAACTTGATGTCAATGATACCCAATATGATGGAACATGTAAAGGCAGTTCTTCAGAAGACTTGTAGAAAGATGATGAATGCTCTTCACCCCACAAGGTCCTTGCTCTATCTTGGCCTGTGATATGGGTACAACATGCATATAATGTCCTGGAGTGTATCTACTCTGTTGCAATGCCATGTGCTTAGCATGCTGATCATGCATGTAAATATGTCATGCCTTCCTGTTTTTCAGTACCTATTCCATTCATGGTAAAATGTTTTCAAATTCAAGTACTGTCATTCTACTCTATCGCAATGACATCTGTTTAATTTGTACATCATGCTTCTGAATATCTTATGCATTGTTATTCATCAGTATGTACTTCATCTGTCTGCCGTACCATGTTTTTTTTACATTGAAGTGCTATTGTAGTGCTCTGTTGCAATGCCATCTTATTTTCCCAATCATACACGTGTATGTTGCCTTGGTTATTTCTGTATGTATTCCGCTAGCATATAGTTTAACTTTCAACTAGTTTTTTTTGATGTGTTGTCTTGTCGTATCCCTAGCTCTTACACCATACTCCCTCCGTCCGGATTACATGTTGCCGAAATGGATAAAAAAGGATGTATCTAGAAATGAAATACGCCTAGACACATCCATTTTTTTCCGGATGGAGGGAATACATGTCAATATGTCATGCCTTTCTATTCTTCAGTACCTATTCCATCTCTCTGCTGTCGCATGTATTATAATTAAAGCACCATTCTTCTATACAAGGCATGCAAGGGGAAGACGACTATGTTAGAATCTGCAGAGTTACAAACAAGGCCTTTGCAAAAGATCCAAACGCCAGGAGATAATAAACCAACTCCAGTTTTTATAGATACTGCTCCAGCACACAGAAACCCAACTCCTACTGATAATAAGCAGATTCCAGTGGCCAAAGAACTAGTTCGCTCCAGTGGAGCAAAAATATGTCAACTCAATTCTAAGAAGCGTGTGCGTATCCTTGCATCATGAAATTTTATAGCATGCTGATCATATTTTCTACATGTTTCTTATCCATCTCT
This sequence comes from Triticum aestivum, assembly GCF_018294505.1. Lineage (NCBI taxonomy): Eukaryota > Viridiplantae > Streptophyta > Magnoliopsida > Poales > Poaceae > Triticum > Triticum aestivum. The sequence goes on along the minus strand of NC_057798.1, from coordinate 747,570,334 downwards.
CTTTTAGAAAATATGCTTAACAGATAGAAGAATTTCTGCAATGGTATCGTTTGTGAGGAAAGATTCTTGCAGGAATTCTCTGTGCTCCAATGTAGATGTAAGTACCTGTTGTATATCACTATATTTTTACATCAGCATGTATTTTGTTAATTGGCTTGAATCCAACCTTTATCTGATCTAAATTTAGTTGTAGCAAAATGTATGATTAAAGTCCACAATGTTGATTTTTGTAAGGAAAACTGCCTCGTAGTTTTGCGTCCTGAGCTGCATGAGTGTACTATCTCATATCAGTGGGTTTGAATACTTTGGTTCTGCAGTGGGTTTTTCAGTGTTTTTTTACTGTGTTGTCCTGTCGTATCCCTAGATCTTACATCATACTCCTTCCGTCCAGATTAAATGTCGTAGAAATGGATAAAACTTGAAGTATCTAGAACTGAAATACACCTAGACCCGTCCATTTATTTCCAGATGGAGGGAATACATGTCAATATGTCATGCCTTTCTATTCTTTAGTACCTATTCCATCTCTGCTGTAGCATGTTTTATAACTAAATCACCATTCTTCTATGTAAGGCATGCAAGGGGAAGACGGCTCTGTCAGAATCGGAAGGGTTACAAACCAGGTCTTTGCAAAAGATCCAAACGCCAGGAGATAATAAACCAACTCCATTTTTCATAGATAGTGCTCCAGCACAGAGAAACCCAACTCCCACTGATAATAAGTAGATTCCAGTGGCCAAAGAACTAGTCTGCTCCAGTCCAGCAAAAGAATGTCAACTCCATTCTAAGAAGCGTGTGCGTATCCTTGCATCTGAAATTTTATAGCATTTTGATCATATTTTCTACATGTTTCTTACCCATCTCTCTTTTAGAAAATAAGGTTAAACGATAGAAGACTTCCTCCATTGGGATCGTATTCGAGGAAAATATCTTGCGGGAATCCTCTGTGCTCCAACGCTGATGTAAGTACATGTTGTATATCACTATGTTTTTACATTAGCATGTATTTTGTTAGTCAGCATGAATCTAACCTTTATCTGATCTAAAATTAGTTGTAGCAAAATGTTAAAGGCGCCAATGTTGATTTTTGTAAGGAAAACTGCCTGGTAGTTTTGCATACTGAGCTGCATGAATGTACTATCTCATATCACGCACATTACTGAATTATAGTGCTTCTCTGGTTGCCCATTCATTCATTGTGTCAATGTTGCTTTGGTACTACCTTACCTGGTTGATGATAGCTGTGCCATATTGTGTTAATTTAGTGTAGGCTACTTGCCCAAACGTTCGTTGTGTCAATGTTGCTTTCCAATTATCTGACTTGGCCAATGATAGCAATGCTAGTGTGTTAATTTTGTGCAGGCTGATGAAGATAAGAAGACAAACTCTGAAAACAGCAAGGCAACCCCATTATTTCTTTCCAGTAAATCTAGGCCAGGTAATATGGCAATAACTCATGATTAATCTGTTTGGTTCCTGTCCTAATTTATGTTATGATGAAGTGGTCGAGACACTCTCCACTATCAATAATACAAGCCTGCCAAAATCGCCATCTGAATCTGTTCAGTATCCTCTGTCTCGAATGCAACAGAATAAATGTATGTTTGTGAACCAATTAATGGCTGAAGCAATGATGGAAATGGTGGATGAATCAGAGGTGCAGAGTCGTGCGACACAACAAGTGATCAATGTTTTCAGAGATAGTGTAGCAAAGCAGAAAGAACTTGCCCACATGCTTATGGGCGTCATCTGTGCTGAGGTTGTAGATTGTGACGTTGTAGATGGTTAGGTTCTGCTCATTTATTTGCACTGGCATCAATCTTTGATTGCCGAGTGGATGTAATTTCCTGTAATATATGCTGGATGTGAAATGTTATTCCCTGTATGCCGTACCTTTGCGTGATCAGTTTTGGTCCTGTGCATAATTGCTCGTCATAATGGGCTCAAATTATCTAATTTGGCCTAAAGACATGTACGAACTTTAGTGGGCCCATTAAGTTAATGGGCCGTTACTAGGCCGAAAGTTAATGGTCGGCCCTCTTACCTCCCAGGTCGTTAACTTGCCCACATCGAAGCGGGCAACAGGTGGACCCAGTTTATTTCACGGGCTGTTAATAGTCCGTTACTATGTTTGGGCTACATATGGCCCAACTATACTGTACGCCTTTAGAAGGACGAAAGAGACAGTGGGCTTGTACTGGACCATTAAGACCATGGGCCGCTAAGAGGCCGAAAGTCAGGTCGTATGGTAAATGGCCCAACTGTGGTTTGGGCCTTTAGCAGGCCCAAAGAGAAACCTGGCTTGTATTGGACCATGAAGGGCATGGGCTGTTAAAGGGCCAAAACTAATGTCCGACAACAAATGGCCCAACTCATTTATGGTCCGTTAACAGGCCGAAAGTCACACAGGGCCGGGAATTGGCCCAACACTTAAATGGGTCGCTCAAAGGCCACAACTCAGGTCCGAATAAAAATGGCCCAACTGATTTATGGGCCGTCAACAGGCTGAAAGTGACACCGGGCCAGAAAATTGGCCCAACACTTAAATGGGCCACTAAAAGGCCGAAACTCAGGTCCGACAACAAATGGCCCATCAGATTTATGGGCCGTCAACAGGCTGAAAGACACACCAGGCCAAAAACTAGCCCAACGTTTAAATGGGTCGCTAAAAGGCCGAAAGATGTACATCCTGAAAATTGGCCCATCCATTAAACGGGCCGTTAACAGGCCGAAATCCCATCGGGCCGATATTGAGCCCAGATATATAGCGGGCTGTTAACGGGCTCAAACTGACGATGGACTGCAATGGTGTCAAATCTTTCATGGGCCATTGACGGGCCGATTTGGCTCATCTCGTATGGGTCGTGGGCTTAAATGGACCTGACACAAGTAGGCCTTATATGGGCTGGCCTGCTAATTTTTACTGGGCCGACCTTTTCACAGGAATGGGCCTCTGTTGGGTTGTGCCACGTGTTGACGTACCATAGGCGTCTTCCGTCCAATGAGTGGATGACATCTGTGCCAACGGTGAGCCGACACGTGTTTCCTCCAGCCAATGATGATTTTACACGTGGAAAATCCCCATTGGTCGGGGTTGTTAACGGGTTATCGGACCCAAAACCCGACCCGATAGCTTAACAACGTTCCGTTACGGTGGATGCCACGTGTCGGTCACCCTTGACGAAAGCACTTCTGTGACGCGCGATTTATCATCATGGAAGTGGACACTTCCGTCATGATAATTTTGGTAATGTCATGGAACACTTCTATGACAGCACAGGTAGGACTATCTTGATTCTGTCATAAATTTGTCATGGATGTACATGCATGACAAAAAACGCGACCCACTGTGACAAACACGTATCATCACGGAAGTGTATTTTTTTTGTAGTGTTAGCATATTACTCAAACAGTAGCATCAAATTCATGATGGACAATACGCAAAACATTGCCTCATTGAACCAATGGCAATAAATTGACATGCAAAACAATAGCACTATTATGTCAAGACACTAATAATATTCCCTCCCTGCAACACCACATGATTCACCTCCATAGACAAACATACACACATACATGATTCAGCATATGGTCCTACTAAGGATTTGTTTAACTCCGACAGGAAAATTAGGCAGCAATAAATTTGTGGTACTTAAGTACTCCTAATTAATTATGTCAGACAGCACAAGTGAAGGGCTCCCTGGAGGATCGTCTCACATGTAAGGTAGTCATTGCCGGAGCCCTTGAATGGCCTCGACTGAGGCCTATGGCTTCAGTAAGATTGCCTTGGCACTGTTTATTCTTCTTCCTCCTCCTCTTCATGCTCTGTTTCTCTTTCTCCTCACCAGTTGGTCAAACCAAGTACATGATTGGCCTTCTATTTCAGAATTGGTTTTGTCAGTGAGGGAGTACAAGTGTACTAGTAAAAAATAGCATTATTTTCTCGTGGCAGTCAGAAATTAGAGATGAACACATGCATTAAATATCATTCTTATCTAAAGGAAGGTTATGGCGCCAATATGGATGATGAGGATTGGAACACAGATCTCCCTTTGTGAAGGTCCATCGAAATGAACCAACTGTTCCATTCTGACATTCCAGTTAAACAGCACAAAAATCACTTCTTTTAAGAAGAGTTTTGTGCAGTGCACCAAAAGGTCACAACAGCAACCAGGTGAATTGGATATCCCTGTTTGCCCAAAATGGCACAAAGGAAATAGTGAGAGTCTCAAACAATTACAGGCAAAAACATTTGTCTAAACTTGTCATGGCTTATAACAGTGGCATGGCTTCATTTTTACAAGGGACATTAGATTAAGAACAACTAAATATTTGGTATAAGGGCATGGGACAGTGGGTGCACCAGCAGTCCAACACCATGTACGTAAACAGGGGCATAAAGTGGTGATTCATAGTTTGTTGCGCCAAGAAACAAACATCCAAGAAACATATCTGGGTTGGTCCCATTTTTATTCACTCTAGCCACCTAGTCCTATGTGTGGATAGAAAATCTAGTCATGGTCATACCACTGTGTACAGCGTTACCCCTATATTTCTCTTTTCGACCAAGAGACCGGTTGGATGATGAGTCTGTACTACTTTCACCCCCTTTCCTTCCTGTTTGTACCAAGTCTGATGTACATACTAAATTCCCCCACCCCCACGTTATTTCTTGTTTGAACCAAGTAGAGTACAAGATTCGACTCCATGAAGTATCTTTAACTCTAACAATAGAAGAAAAAAAATAGGTGACGTTGGACCATCCGATTGAGAGGGACTGAGAGGTAGAAAATGATGCACATACAGCGACGTAGCAAGCTGGGGAAGTAGAGCTAAGGCGGTTTCAAACGAAGATATACCTGAAGGTCGTCGGGATGTGGATAGGTGGGTGGCGGGAGGATGGATCCGCCCACAGGCAACGACGAAGGGATCAGAGGACCTCCCGCGTCGGCGCTCGGCCAGAGATAATGGTGCGGCCGGCAGTGGGTCTCCTCCCTCACTTTCGATGACGGCCTAAACGCTGCCCCTCCTCCCCTTCACCGGCGGAGGAGGATACATCCGGATTTGTAACCAGTGGTGAGGATAGAAAGACAGTGTTTTTTGAAGGGAGAAATACAGTGTTACCACCCCTATCTTGTTTAGATCTAGAGAGGATGAGAGTGTGTGAATAGAGCAACCATAGCAAGCAAGCGCGAAGTCTCCGGCCTATATATATGTAGTTGGGTAGTTTTCCTTTTTCACTCCATCAAAACAATCATTTAAAATTTTGTACTACATGCCAGGTCACGGTTTTTTTAGTTGTTGATTGTTTTTGAGATAGCTAACCGCCTTTTCCCAAGTGGTGTTATGATGTGCCAGGTCGCACTTTGTATCGTTCAAGTCTGGTACTACAAGTCCCTTCACTAAATGAACAACCACCCCAACAAGCCCACGACTAAAATTAGCGGAAACGTGGGTTGCCCCAACATGCATTATTATTTATATTTTCTACTCCCCCCATTCCTAAATATAAGTCTTTTTTATTAGCCACACCTAAGACAAGATTTTTTTTATTAGAAGTGAACCCCACATGTCATAGACACAAAAATTGTGGCAAGATTGCCTTAGGCAAGCCAAAGTGTGTATAACAATTTGAGCAACTCAAGTTAGGCAAGTGTGGCAAGTGTGGGAAAAGTAATGTGGCAACATAAGACAAACATATAGTCACAATCTAAACAACCCCGTAATTTTTTGTGACATGCATGAAAATTTGGTTAGTTAAATTTATAGTCAAAATTTGGCAAGGTGCATCAAATCAACACATGCAAGTATTAAAAGGAAAGTCACGGCATCCATGCATGCATTGTACTCCCTCCGTTTCCAAATATAAGTCTTTTAGAGATTGCAACAAGTGACTACATACGAAGCAGAATATGTCTACATACATCCGTATGTTGTAGTTCATTTGAAATGTGTAAAAAGACTTATATTGAGTGCAGTGCTATGATGTGTCGCGTCAACTCGTACAAGACCAAGAAATTCGATTACTACAACGCCCTCTCCCTCACGGACTGAGCTCCGGTGCCTTAACTGCACCTGCCTTTGGCTGCATGACAGGAGGGCCAACCACCTGTTGGGCCCACCTGTCATAGACGCAAAGGCAGGAGCAGTAAGTAGAAGCTTTCGCTACACACTATCTCCACCGCACGAGGTGGACGGACATGCAGTAGTGGATTTGGTACTGTAGAAGTAGGAGTAACATCATTGTTCGTCTTCTCGAAGAGGCGAAGAGCCACGCGCAACCCGAATGTGGCAGTTGCGAACGCTCGCGTGGTGCGGTGCCTTGGAGCACGCATATAGTAGCCAGGCTCTTGCATGAGACAAAATTGCTATTTGAGCCCACTATTGTAGTACTAGTACTTGCTACTCCCTCCGTCTAGGTGAGTAAGTCATTCAATTTGTAGCAAAGCTTCCCTCATTGAATTGTTTAACAATTAAACTCCATCATCCACTGGTTGATACTCATTCTCCATAGGTCCATGCACTTAGCACCATTTCCTCCAGGGGTCACCAATGTTTATTTTCTAGTTAATAGCATTGCATGAAATGAACTAGCCACTGTGAGTCATTAAAAGCATGCACACCTCTCATCTCTTATTGGTTGATATGTCAAGAAACAAGAAACAACATAGACGTTAATGCACCGCACCTAAGTGTTTTGGGACTATTCGGTTTTCGTAAGATGACTCACACACCTAGACGAAGGGAGTAGTCTACCCTGTAAACCGGAAAGGAGTACTATTTGCCTTTCTAGATATTTCAACAAGTGACTACACTACACCACGTGCAGTATTCCCTCCCTTCCGGTTTATAGGGCTCAAATCTCAAATCTCATGAACCAAGGCATTTTGCGATTGGAGGAATGTATCTTGTACTTTACAAAACTACCCTACTTAAACTCATGCATTAATTACGTAGTCCTCTTGTTTTCCTCTCCGCCTTGGTCACGGTGCACAATATTGAGCACTCCTATATGACTAGCCACTCTATCTACATGTGGGACATCAGACTAGCCACAGTGGGAGTAACTTCAGCAGTAACATCGAGTCCAACTCAGCAAATTTCTTATGTGTCAATGAGTTAATGATGAAAGTGGTAGTTTGAGTAACTTAGCTAGTTACTATAACATCACATGTCCCAATGCAATATGAGTCTATAACCTAATAAATAAAGCTTTGCATGTTGCCACACTTATGTTACTACCCACTATGAAGGTAGTAATATAGTGTAGGGATATGTGTATGTTACTCCCCACTGTTGCTAGTCTCAAAGCATCCGAGCCTGCATGCCATCCGCCCAAATCACAGCGACGTGCTACAGTCAAGACTCACCTGTCACCCCGGTTTGGCCGTCATGACCCATCATATCACAAAACCCACACCTTTACCAACAATGGTAAGGTGGCCTCCAAGTTGGACTGGATGAAGCAACCATCATTTCACTGCAACGCTCGTTGAAGCCTTTCTTCCCTTTCTAGAAGAAAACCTCACTCCAGGCTACTCACTTTCATCATTTTTCTTCTATACTGACGAAGGAAAGGTAGGCGAATCGGTTAATCTGCTATATTTTTATTCCAAGAATCTTCTTTTTGTGAAGCACTGATCGATCCTCACATCCTATTCTTTTCCCGTTTTCATTGCAATTGTGGTTTCCTTTCGATTGATTTTTGTTTGTTGATGACCCACAAGTATAGGGGATCTATCGTAGTCCTTTCGATAAGTAAGAGTGTCGAACCCAACGAGGAGCAGAAGGAAATGATAAGCGGTTTTCAGCAAGGTATTCTCTGCAAGTACTGAAATAAGTGGTAACCGATAGTTTTGTGATAAGATAAATTGTAACGAGTAACAAGTAACAAAAGTAAATAAAGTGAAGCAAGGTGGCCCAATCCTTTTTGTAGCAAAGGAAAAGCCTGGACAAACTCTTATAATAGGAAAATCGCTCCCGAGGACACATGGGAATATCGTCAAGCTAGTTTTCATCACGCTCATATGATTCGCGTTCGGTACTTTGATGATTTGATATGTGGGTGGACCGGTGCTTGGCTGTTGTTCCTACTTGAACAAGAATCCCACTTATGATTAACCTCTATGGCAAGCATCCGCAACTACAACAAAAGTATTAAGGTAAACCTAACCATAGCATGAAACATATGGATCCAAATCAACCCCTTACGAAGCAACGCATAAACTAGGGTTTAAGCTTCTGTCACTCTAGCAACCCATCATCTACTTATTACTTCCCAATGCCTTCCTCTAGGCCCAAATAATGGTGAAGTGTTATGTAGTCGACGTTCTCATAACACCACTAGAGGTTAGAGAACATACATCTCATCAAAATATCGAACGAATACCAAATTCACATGACTACTAATAGCAAGACTTCTCCCTTGTCTTCAGGAACAAACGTAACTACTCACAAAGCATATTCATGTTCATAATCAGAGGGGTAATAATATGCATAAAGGATCGGAACATATGATCTTCCACCAAATAAACCAACTAGCATCAACTACAAGGAGTAATCAACACTACTAGCAACCTACTAGCACCAATCCCGGACTTGGAGACAAGAATTGGATACAAGAGATGAACTAGGGTTTGGAGATGAGATGGTGCTGGTGAAGATGTTGATCGATATTGCCCTCTCCCGATGAGAGAAGCGGTGGTGATGACGATGGTGATGATTTCCCCCTCCCAGAGGGAAGTGTCCCCGGCAGAACAGCTCTGCCGGAGCCCTATATTGGTTCTGCCAAGGTACCGCCTCGTGGCGGCGGAGTCTCGTCCCGAAAGGTTGCCTTGTATTTTTTCTCAATGAAAGACTTCATATAGGAGAAGATGGGCGTCGGAGATCCACCAGGGGCCCACGAGGTAGGGGGGCATGCCCCAGGGGGGGGCACCCTCGTGAGTAGGGTGTGGGCCCCTTGGCCTTCATCTTTGGTTAAGATTTTTCTTTATTTATTTTAAGATATTCCGTGGAGTTTCAGGACTTTTGGAGTTGCGCAGAATAGGCCTCCAATATTTGCTCCTTTTCCAGCTTAGAATTCCAGCTGTCGGCATTCTCCCTCTTCATGTAAACCTTGTTAAATAAGAGAGAATAGCCATAAGTATTCTGACATAACTTAAAATAACAGCCCATAAAGCAATAAATATTGATATAAAAGCATGATGCAAAATGGACGTATCAACTCCCCCAAGCTTAGACCTTGCTTGTCCTCAAGCGAAAAGCCCTTAACAATAAATATGTCCTCATGTTTAGAGGTAGAGGCGCCGATAAAAATAAAATACGGACATGAAGGCATCATGATTATTTCCATAACAGCAACATATATAGATTTTGTCATATGATTACTTATGTTCAAGTGATGATCTTTTCACAAAGCCAAAAGCATGAATCAGAAACCTTTTTGAGCACCAACAAATTATAACCTCAGTCATTGAAGCAATTGCAATTTATCATAACATCGGAAAGAGTCTATGTCAAAGCTTAAAAGCAAGTCCACATACTCAACTATCACTTAGTCCTTCATAATTGCTAACACTCACACGATACTTGTGGTTACGGAGTTTTAATCGGACACAGAGAAAGATAGGGGCTTATAGTTTTGCCCCACAACCTTTTACCTCAAGGGTAATGTCAACAATAATAATTCGTGCTCCCCTACATCCAATTATATATATATATATATATATCATGTCCTTTCCAACATGCCGAGCTTTCCAAAGGATAAAATGAAAAAGGAAACGTGAAGATCACCGTGACTCTTGCATAAGGTAGAGGATAATAATAAAAGATAGGCCCTTCGCAGAGGGAAGTAGAGGTTGTCATGCGCGTTTAGGGTTGATTCACAAAATCTTAATGCAAAAGAACGTCACTTTATATTGCCCCTTGTATGTGGACCTTTATTATGCAGTCTGTCGCTTTTATTACGTCCACAACAAGTTCGTACAAAGCTTATTTTCTCTGCACTAGTAAGTCATGGATATTTAGAGAGCAATTTTTATTGCTTGCATCGATGACAACTTACTTGTAGGATCTTACTCAATCCATAGGTAGATATGGTGGACTCTCATGGCAAAACTGGTTTAAGGGTATTAGGAAGCACAAGTAGTATTTCTACTTGGTTGTCGGGGGATGGGTACGACATATGCCAAAGGATGGCTTATCATGGTGGGAGCGAGTACAACGTCGCCGGTGCCCGGAAGCGGGATGAGGCGAAGACATGCACGCCGGCGGATCTTACCAAGCTTCAGGGCTCTCCGAGGAGATAACACCCCTACTGCTGCTCTGCGGGGTCTCCGCATGGTCACTATGGCAAAGTGGGTACAATGGTGCTCCTGGAGCTGTATCTGGATGTAGGAGAGGGCAAGGCTAGCTCTCTCCTTCCTACGCTCTAAGGTCTAATGCTATCTGGGTCCGAACCCTTTGCATGGGCTTCCCGGGGGTTTTATATAGGCCTACCCCCAGGGGTACAATGGTAATCTGGCTGGGCGCGGGTCCCAGCCGTCTGTCTCTCAGGCCGTCGTCCTCTCTACCGACTACTGGGGCCCGCCGACTGGCGGGCCCCGCGGACATGCTTGATACTGTAGCGGTACTCCTGATGACGCTGGCTTGGTCATGTGGTCGTGGCAACAGCGCCGCCATCTGGCGTGCGCTCACTGTCGCCATTCCCCATCTTGTCTTATTAATGGCGTGCGGGGCCCGTGGGAGGGGTCGGCCGACTCCAGGGGGCCGACTCCCACGGGTCCGTCTCCAGGGCGCTCGTTCCGTCTTCTGTCTACCCACTGACAGGCGGCCCCGCCGTCCTTGGGTCGTACAGGCAGGTGTCGTGGGCACAGTGCGCCGCCCACTGTGGCTGAGGTAAGGGCAGGCATGGCAATAGTGCCGCGCCACGCCGGAGATCTTCAGCGATACGGCTTACTGTAGCCATGCCAGCCCCTTGTAAGTAGGGGGGATGGCCACGCCATGGCCGTACCCCGCCTCGGCTTTCGAGACGAGGATGGAGTCGCGGGCCGACTCTCTATAGCCGGCCTCTCCGGAAGTCGCCAGCCATGAGTCGGCTTATCTTGGAGTCGCCATCTGGGACTCGGCTTATCTTGGAGTCGTCGTCTGGGACTCGGCTTATCTTGGAGTCGCCGTTTGGGACTCGGCTTATCTTGAAGTCGCCGTGTGGGACTCGGCTTATCTTGGAGTCGTTGTCTGGGACTCGGCTTATCTTGGAGTCGCCGTCTAGGACTCGGCTTATCTTGGAGTCGTCCCTGGGACTCGGCATATCTTGGAGTCGTCCCTGGGACTCGGCATATCTTGGAGTCGTCCCTGGGACTCGGCATATCTTGGAGTCGTCCCTGGGACTCGGCATGAGAGGCGCTACTTGTCCCAATGTCTGGAAAGGTTCTGGGGCTCGGGTTAGCCTAACCGTGGCCCATTACTCCGACAGTAATCCCCGAAGCTGGTGAGGCTCCGCGGATATTGCGTCGTGGGGCCTCAACAATTTTATTCTTCTGGGATTTCACTTGCCATCTTCCTTCGGGCCGACTGTTCAAAGTCGGATTCGCAGAGGGCAGTCTTGCTCCGTAGAGAGCTCGAAAGTCGTGGCGGGAGACCCGGCGGCATGCCTGATACGCTTCCCCGCGGCCGCCCGCCGCGGTCCTATCGCGCGGCGCCACGCGGCGAAGATAGTCTGCCTACCCACGCGCGCGACGAGACGGGCCGTCAGGCGGGGCCCGCCACTACCGCGCCTCAGCATGCGAACGGATCTATTGTGTCGTGCGGATGGTTGGGTTTCCCACGTCGTTACTACACACAGTAACTTCATGGG
>NC_057798.1:747517025-747558124 GCF_018294505.1 Triticum aestivum | reverse complement strand
GGGGGGGGGGAGTGGAGCGGCAAAGCACACGCGCCCATCTTCCCTGCTCCCCCGCCTCCTCTTGCCTCCTTTCCTTCTTCTTGCCGCCGTTGAGCAGAAACACACCGCACCAACAGCGATGAGCTCCTCCTCCGCCGCCGCGGCTTCGGCCGTGCGCTCCGGCGTGTGGGACGGCTCAGAGGTGGATGACGACCACATCGAGTTCCTTCGCAAGACGCGCCGCCTCCCCGGCGCAGACCTCGTGCGTGCCCGCGCCGCGCCGGAGAGGGAGATATCGCCGGCGCCGGAGGAGGGCGAGGGGATAATCTTTCGCTCGCACCTCATGCGCGGCCTGGGGCTGCCGGCGAGCGGCTTCTTCCGCTCCTTCTTGGAGTTCCACGGGCTCCAGCCGCACCACCTCACCCCAAACACGGTGGTGTTGCTGGCTGCCTTCGCCACCCTGTGCAAAGGCATTCTCGGCGTCCTCCCCACCATCGAGCTGTGGGGAGAATTCTTCTCATCCAAGCTCAGTACGCACGTCGCCGGTGTGCCGGCTCAATGCGGCGCCTTCATCGCGATGCGGCGGTCAACAGCCGACAATCCGTTTCCCTCCATCCCGTTAATCAAGTCGGTGAAGATGTGGCAGCGGTCGTACATCTACGTGAAGAGCGTTGCCCCCGACGGGGACTGGGTCAATCTGCCACCTTATGAAGCCGGCCCACCGGCTGGGAGGCGCCCCAGCTGGTTTCATTGAGCCAAGACGCTGACTCCCGCCGGGGCTGCCGCCGTGGCGCGGCTCCGAGTTCTGACGCAGTCAGAGGGCCTCGTTGGGGCTGACTTGCTGGCCGCCGTTGTGGCGCGCCGAGTGCTTCCTCTTCAAGGCCGGCCTCATTTGATCAGTCAGGTGAGCGACCACCGGGACCCGAGTCGGATGTGCACCAGGGAAATGCCCCGCGCAGAGGTGGCAAACATGGTGAACCACATTGCGAACTACGAGCTGGGGGAGGACTGGCAGTTCGGCAAGGAGCTGTACTTGCGCGCAAACCCCCCTCCAGTGGTAAGTCGCATCTCTTTATTGCTTTGTCTTCTTTATAGCCGAATCTAACTTGAGATTTTCATTGGTTTCTCTGAATTAGAACCCCCTCATTCAGCCCGCAGTAGGCGTCACAAGACCGCCCCGCAAGTTCGTCCCCGACCGAGCGGAGAGCGGCGTTGACGACCCCGACTTGGGGGCGGGGACGATGGAAGCCGACTCCGAAGGCGGGGGAGGAGGAGCGGGAAGCGGCCTCAGGCCCTCGGCCACCTTCACCGACTGGCCTGAAGACGACACCGAAGGGGAAGTCGTCCCGCGCCACCAGCCAAGGGTCGGCCCATCGGGCACGGGTTCCTCCGCCGGCATGGCCGGCCGAGGCGGCGCGAAGAGGCGCCATGCCAGGCAGAGCTCGCACGGGGGCAAGCCGAAGAAGTTCAAGGGGGAGGCCGCCGCGACCAAGCGGGAGGAGGCGGCCGTGAAGGCCAACCGCTTCCGTAAGGAAGTGAAGAGGCCGCCGCTAGTCTCTGTGTAAGTGTTTCCTCCTTTGTCTTTATTTTCCTTTGGTGAATCTCGTCCGAGTTTCTCTTTTTCATTCCCTTTTTGCTTCAGGGCTCCCCTTACCCTTGAGAGGGTCGCCGTCCCCTTCGTCATGGGGTCGGCAGAGACGTCCGCCAACACTCGGCGGGTTGACCCCACCGCCGACCTCCGGTAGGCGACGGAGCGAAACGCGTGGGAGAAGCGCGACAAGGATGAGGCCGACCGCCTGGAGAAGGCGGAGGCTGAGAAGGCAGCGGCCTCCGCCCAGAAAAAACAGGAAGAGGCCGAAGTCGCCGTTGCAGCAAGGCGGCAGGCCGAGGAGGCCGCACACCGTCAATCGGCGTTGTTCGTCATCTCGCTGTCCTCCGCGCCGCCGCCCCCGGAGTTCACGGGGTAGACTGGAGAAGCCGGCGCCGAGAACCCCAACGTGGAGAAGGAAAGCGGCGAGGCCTCCATGTCGGACACGCTCATGCCTCCACCGCCGCCTCCGCCGCCGTCTGGGAGCGTGCATGGAAAACAGCCGGCGAGCCAGCCGGTGCCACCGACCGCGGATGAGTCTGAGGCGAGGCTGCTTCTCCAAGTTGCCTCGCCAGTGCTCCGCCGCCTTGAGAGGGCGACCTCGGCGCCACGACCCCAGGAGACCGGCGCCGCTAGCTCGGCAATCCCAGACGCCGAGGCGACGAGCGCCATGCCCATTGGGTGGTTGCGCAGAGGCGACACAGGTCCGCTTAACCAGGCGCTTCTAGACGTTCAGGCAAAGCTGCGAGCTAAAGGCGACGCCCTCCAAAACTGCACCAGGGCGCATCTAGCAGGGCGAACGGCCGTCCGAGTCCGTCTTCCTCTTTGATTATTGTTTTTCTTGTTCTTCTCTGTGGGGGCGCGCCAGCGCACCCACTGGGTGTAGTCCCTAAGTTTCGGGCCGGCTGCTGAGCAGGCGGCTCGGAACTCCCTCTGGCGAGTTCCGAATATTTACCTTTGCCTGCAATGCTTATTACAGGAGTATCATAACCTCCGCGCTACTGCCTTCAACCGCAATGTTGAGGAGCTGGGCAAGCGGATCGCCGACTTGTCGGAGAGCCGAAGTAAGTCCTTCTTGTTTTTCACGGGGGCGCGCTGGCGCACCGGCGGGCTGTAGTCCCTGAGATTCGGGCCAACTGCTGAGCAGTCGGGCCGGATCTTCTCGGCGACTTTCTTTGTTGACGACTTATCGTCTTTTTCTTTTTTCTTCTTTAGGGGCCAACGCCACTCTTCAGCAGCAGAAGGGCGAGGCCAACACCGCTTTGCGCGCCAAGGGGGAGGAGTGCAGCAAGCTTGCCAGAAGGCGCTGCTCAAGCTGGCCGAGCAGAAGGAGCTGCTCAAGAAGGCGCAGGACGAGGCCGAGAAGAAGGAGGCTGCTCTCCTGGCCGAGTTCGAGAGCGAGTGCACATCCTGGACTGACAAGGAGGCGATGCTGACCTCCGGCTTCCATGAGATCGAGGACATCGTCGATGGTGAGTTTCTTTTCTTCGTTTCTTTCTTCGAGCTTCCGACTATAGGTCGGGCTGACTCCTGGTTTTTTTGACTCACTTCTTTTCTGTCTTGGCAGACTTCTTCCCTAGCCACTCGCAGCCAGTCACTCAGGCCATCGAGGCTGATAGCGAGGCGCGAAGGGCAAGCGGCGCGGAGATTGCCGCTAACGCCCCCCGGACCGTCGAAGAGCAGCTTCTGAACATCGAGGCCCGTCTTTGCCCGGCCCATCAGTTGATGCGTCGGCTTCAGCGTGCTGGCGCCCAGGCGGTTGCCGCTCTGTGGCCAGACATGTCGGCCCTGCGCACTGCCAGTCGGACCGCTGACTAGCTAGAGGTCGCAGCTGGCCGTCTTGAAGCTTGGAAGGGTTCCTTGGCCCGGGCCGGAGCGCGCCGGGCCTTGGAATTCGTCAAGGCGTGGTATCCGGGGCTGGACCTGGACTGGCTGGGCGCGTTCCAGTGAGAGGCCCAGGAAGAGCTGGTGGCAGTGGAGGGTGCCCTTGTCGAGCGTGCGGCGGTGATTGCCGACTACACGGACACCAGTGTCTTCATCCCTGAGCGGGCTGCAGGCAGCGAGGAGGTGCCGCCGGAGTGGTTCGGGATGAACCCGGACTACGGCGAGGACTCGGCGGAGGTGATTGACTCCAGCACCGAGGAGGAAGGTGAGGCGGAGGACGAAGGCGAGATGGAGGCACCAGAAGCCGGAGCGGGCGACCAGCCTCAGCTCGACCGCGCCTCCAGCAACGAGCCGCGTCCGACCGGGCCGGCTGCCGCCGGTGGTGATCAAGCCGAGACTGCCCAGCCGGCCGCCCCGGCTCCTGACACCGCCGTCTCCTCCGACCCTCCGACCCGGTCTGCTGCTCCCTAGGCTGCCTTCTGGCTTTATTTTGTCTGCTCTAGAAAGTCTTTAAGGAACTTGTTAATTTGCACAATTCCACCCGCGGGGTGTATTTCGAACTTCTGTTCGAAGATTCGGCCAAGGGCCTGTGCTATGTAAATATTAATCCGGGTTCTATCTTTCCTTGATCATTGCTCTTTTGGCTTTTCCCTTTGCCGCCTTCCCTTAGTTGCCGCCTTGCCAGATGGACAACCGCTCTACGGAATGCCGCTAGGTCAAATGCTTGGCTAATTTAGGAAGGCAGGTACTCGGCCATCTTAGAGTCTTCTTTAACAAGTTGGATAGAAAGCGGCAAGCCGACTACCAAAGAGTCGGCTTTCCTTAATAGAGGCTAGTAGAAATCGGCAAGCCGACTACTCATGAGTCGGCTTTTACTTGAGGGGTGCTGGAAGCCGTCTTAAGCTATGTTTGTGCTTTGGGTCGTTTGCCATTTTTTGTGTGGGCGCCCGTTCTTCCTTACTCCTGCCTACCACACAGTCGCTCTGCAAGCTGTGGTTTTGACAGGAGACGGCTTAGGCACCACACACTACTTGTCTGACTGCGGGAAGCACCTCATAGCACAAGGCGGCGAGTCCCCGGGCCGACTAGTCGAGCTCGGTGCCAGGCGACATTTTAACAAAAGAGTAATATACTCGAAGCAATAATTGTTATCATACAGATAACAAAAAAGGGCAGTCCCCGAGCTCGACTCGGGTGGCCCGAAGTCTTGGTACTTTAATACAAAGGGTAGCGTGATACATACTGCATCAACTGTAAAATCTTCGGAGAAGATTTGCATTCCATGGGCGCTCCGTCTCTTTGGCGGAGTCGTCCCTCTTGCGTGCTCGGGGCTTCTGAGTGTCGATCAGGTAGTAGGAGTCGTTTCCCAGCACCTTGCTGATAATGATGGGGCCTTCCCAAGGTGCCGACAGCTTGTGGTGGCCGGCTGTTCGCTGGATCAGTCGGAGCAGAAGGTCGCCCTCTTGGAAAGATCTTGGCCTGACCTTCTTGTTGTAGTGTCGACGCAGACTCTGCTGGTAGATGCTGGACCAGCTGAGTGCCAATAACCGGCCCTCTTCCAGCAGATCGACGCCGTCTTGACGTGCTTCTTCTGCTTCTTCCTTGGTGTACATAGTGACTCGCGGGGAGTCGAACTCTATATCCATCGGGATGACGGCCTCGGCGCCGTAGACGAGGAAGAAAGCTGTGAAGCCGGTTGACTTGTTTGGAGTCATGCGCAGACTCCAGAGGACGGCCGGCAGCTCCTCAAGCCAGCAGCCAGCCGATCGCTCCAGCGGCACGACCAGTCGAGGCTTGATGCCGGATAAGATGAGGCCGTTTGCTCGCTCCACCTGGCCATTTGACTGTAGATGGGCAACGAACGCTAAGTCTAGTCGGATGCCCTGCGTCGCGCAGAAAACGGGCAAAGGCGCCTTTGGCAAAATTTGTGCCATTGTCGGTGATGATACTGTGCGGGATGCCGTACCGAGTCGTGATGTCGGCGATGAAAGTCACTACAGTCGGACCATTCAACTTCTTGATGGGTTTCACTTCTATCCACTTGGTGAACTTGTCCACTGCGACAAGTAGATGAGTCAAGCCACCTCGTGCCGTCTTGAATGATCCCACCATGTCCAGGCCCCAGACTGCAAAGGGCCAGGCGATGGGGATAGTCTTGAGTGCGGAAGCTGGCTGAAGTGGCTTGGAACGGAACATCTAGCACCCCTTGCATTTTTGGACTAATTCCTTGGCCTCTTCTAGGGCAGTCGGCCAGAAGAAACCATGCCGGAAGGCTTTGGCGACGAGTGCTCTTGAGGCCGCATGGTGACCGCACTCGCCTTAATGGACGTCTCTGAGAATTGCTTGGCCTTGTTTTGCCTCGACGCAGCATTGGTAGACGCCTGTGATGCTGCGCCTGACCAGCTCTCTGTTGACTATGGTATAAGCTGTTGCTCAGCGTTGAACTTGCCGAGCCAAGATTTCATCAGTTGGCAGCTCTCTGTTTACTAGGAACTTGAGGATGGGCTGGGCCCATGAGGGTGCTGCTATTTCTTCAACTGCCACTAGTGCGACTTGGACAAGGGCGGCTGGGCTGGGAGGCGGCGGGTTGGACTCCGCAGCCGCTTGCTGACTTGACGAAGTCCCCGGGCCGACTGCAGCAGTCCCCGGGCCGAGTTCTGGAGTCTTTGGTCTAGTCACCGTAGTCCCCGGGCCGGGTTCTGAAGTCCCCGGGCCGGCTTTGACTGCAGCGTTCTTTGAATCGGATCCGACTTCTTCGGGTGGAGCCGGCACAAAGATTGAGTCTATCTCTGGTGAAGGCTTGATGGATGGCTTGAGGAGGCGCCGAAGGGCAACGCCAGATGGTATTGCTTGGCGGGTGGAGCCGATTCGTGCCAAGGCGTCTGCTTGGTCATTGTCGTTCCTTGGCACGTGGAGGAACTCGCACCCCTCGAAGTATCCGCCGAGTTGCTGCACCAGGAAGCGGTAACTCGCCATGTTTGCGTCCTTGGCGTCCCAATCGCCAGATGATTGCTGCACCACCAAGTTAGAGTCGCCATAACACAGGATCCAGCGGATGCCGAGTTCTTTGGCAAGCCGGAGCCCGTGAATGAGCGCCTCGTACTCGGCCATGTTGTTGGAGGCGGCAAAATGGATCTGCAGCGCGTATCTGAGCTTATCGCCTTTGGGGGAAGTGAGGACGACGCCGGCTTCCAGGCCAGTGCGCATCTTGGAGCCGTCAAAATGCATCCGCCAATGGGTGGAGACGGGCGCTCGTGGCAGATACTGGGTCTCGGCCCAGTCGACAAGGAAATTGTCCAGTGCTTGCGACTTGATTGCGGTGCGGGGCTGGTAGTAGATGGTGTAGGGGGGCAGGTTGATGGCCCATTTGGCAACTCGGCCAGAGGCATCTCGGCTTCCGATGATTTCGGCTAGTGGGGCTGTGCAGACCACGGTGATTGGATGCTCCTGGAAGTAAGGCTTCAATTTCTTGGCGGCAAAGTGCACGCCGTAGCACAACTTCTGGTAGTGGGGGTAGTTCTGCTTGGAGGCCGATAGTACTTCGCTCAGGTAATATACCGGTCTCTGGACAGGTAGCGCCTTGCCTTCCTCCTTGCGCTCGACTACAATGACTGTGCTGACTACCCGGCTGGTGGCGGCAATGTATAGGAGCATGGGCTCTTTGGGAGTCGGAGCCGCCAGCACAGGGGGAGTAGTCAACATCTGATTCAGTTGGAGAAAAGCCTCGTCCGCCTTGGGAGTCCATTCGAAAAAGGTCATCTTTTTCATGAGCTGATATAAGGGGAGAGCCTTCTCGCCCAGCCGACTGATGAATCGGCTGATGGACGCCAAACAACCGGTGAACTTTTGCACATCAAACAGTCGTCTGGGTGCTTCCATCCTCTCGATGGCCTTGATCTTCATAGGGTTGCACTCTATGCCGCGTTCAGAGACCAGGAAACCAAGGAGCTGGCCGGCTGGTACTCCGAAGACGCACTTCTCGGGGTTGAGCTTGATCTGGAATCAACGACGGTTCTCAGAGGTTTCCTTGAGGTCTTCCAACAGAGTTCCACGCTTTTTCATCTTCACCACCACGTCATCTACGTAGACGTGGGCATTTTTGCCGAGTTGCTTGAGGAGGCACTTCTACATGCAACGCTGAAAGGTGGCGCCGGCATTCCTCAAGCCGAACGTCACGGTCAGGTAGCAGAAGGCTACAAACGGGATGATGAAGGCGGTCTTCAGTCTGTCAGCCGGGTTCAGCTTGATGTGGTGATATCCAGAATATGCATCTAGGAAACTCAACAGCTCGCATCCGGCCGTGGAGTCTATCACCTGATCAATTCTCGGCAGAGCGAATGGGTCCTTGGGACATGCTTTATTGAGGCTTGTGTAGTCGATACACATCCGCCACTGCTTTTTCTTCTTCAGCACCAGTACTGGGTTTGCTAGCCACTCTGGGAAAAACACTTCCATAATAAAGCCGGCTGCCAGGAGCCGGGCTATTTCTTCTCCAACAACTCTTCTCTTCTCTTCTGACAGGGGGCGCAAGGGCTGCCTGACGGGCTTCACATCAGATCGGACATGTAATTTGTGCTCGGCGAATTCCGTCGGTACACCCGGCATGTCCTTGGGGGACCATGCAAAGATGTCTCGATTCTCACAGAGGAAATCGACGAGCTCGCCTTCCTATTTGCTGTCAAGGTTTGTACCCATGACAGCGTACCTCTCTGGGTGCTCCGGGTCCAAAGGTATCTTCTTCGTTTCTCTAGCCGGCTCGAATGATCCTTCTGCCTCCGACTCCTTGGGGTCGGGCGACATTTCGGGCTGCTTGCCAGCCATCGCCACAACCCGATCAAGAAGTCGTTTCTCGGCCGCGATCACCAAGCACTCGGCCAGCCGACTGCTTTCGGCCGCGCAAGCGGACGACTTTCTGTAGTCGCCGGGCATGGTCAGAATTCCCTTGGAACTCGGCATCTTTATCTTGAGGTAGGCGTAGTGGGGGACTACCATGAACTTGGCCAAAGAAGGTCGGCCAAGCAACGCATGGTACGGGCTTTCAAGGTCCACCACTTCAAACCAAATTGGCTCTCGGCGGAAATGATCTTTATCCCCAAAGAGGACGTCTATCAGGATCTTGCCGATTGGTGAGTAGGAAAGGCCGGGAACAATGCCGTGGAACATAGTCCGGCTGCTCTGAAGCTGTCTTCGTTTGATTCCTAACTTCTCCATCGTATCCTTGTACAGGATGTTGATACAACTGCCTCTGTCTATCAGTACTCATCAGAAACGCGCGGCCCGCCTATCTGTGCCGAGTGTGGCGCCTAAGACCAGGGCGTAGGAGCCTGGACTCGGCATCACCTCTGGGTGATCGGCCCTGCTCCAGCTGATGGGCCTTTCGGACCAGTGCATGAACTCTGGAGTGCTTGATGCGACTGCGTTCACCTCTGGCTGCTTCTGGCGCCTGCTGCGTCGATCATCTGCCACACTGGTGAACACCACATAGGCTCCGTGCTCATCTGGGAACTCGTCTTGTACTGCGCCGACTGCCCTGACAGCCGGCTGCTAGGGCGGTGGTGGAGGAGGCAGCCCAGCAGGCGGGGGAGGGAGCAGGCCGTCTCCCTTGGCGATTCTGGTCAGCCAGTGGCATTTCCGGGTGGTGTGGTTCGATGGCTTCGCGCCGCTGTGGAACTTGCAGGGGCCATCCAGGGTCTGCTCGTAGGAGAAGGCCGGCAACCAGTTGGACTTGCCGCCCTTCTACCGCTTTGCCGGAGGCGGTCCCTCCTGCTGTTGGTCTTCGACTGTCGCCACTTGCCGGCTGTTGGAAGCCGACTGCGGGGCCTTGCGCTTGTGGTCGTTCTGCTGTGGCCGCCGGCTGGTGTCCCCAGCCGGAGTTCTTGGAGCCTGAGGGGTGACTTTGCCAGTCGCGCTGACTTGAATCTCTGCCTTCATGGAGGAGTCGGCCGTGGCGTACTTGTCTGATGTGATCAGCAGTTCATCGAGGGTCTCCGACTCGTCGCAGAGAAGCTTGTGCTTAAGGAGGGTGCCTTCCCTGCACCCGACAGTAAAGTACTCAATAGCCTGTACCTCGTGCACGCCCTCGCCGGAGTTCCGAAGCTCGGCCCAGCGCGTGAGGTAGTCACGAGTGGACTCGTTGGGGCCTTGTACGCACGAGGAGAGTTGACGAGGCTTGGGAGGTCGCTTGTACGTGCTCGTGAAATTGCGGACGAAGGCCTTGGTGAAGTCAACCCAGTTGTTGATGCTACGGGGCTTCAGACTATTCAACCATGTCTGGGCCGTGCCCTGGAGCATGAGCAGAACATATCTCACGGCAACACGCTTGTTGCCGTTTGCTATGTTGACGGCAGTGGAGTAGTCAATCAACCAGTCCTCCGGCTTCACGGTGCCGGTGTATTTGGGCGTGTCTCGGGGAAGCGTGAACCCTTTTGGAAAGGGCTCATCTCGGATGCGGGGTCCAAAGCAGGGAGGACCCAACTCGTCTTCTTCTTCCAGTGCTAGGGATCGGTGGAGTCGGTCGATCCGGTGGCGGGCATCATTCTCTCCAACTCCCTCTTGGCGGCCAAGACGGTCGCCGAGAGTCGGATGTTCCAGGGGCGGCGGGGAGACTCACCCTTCTCTGCGAGGAGGGGGAGGCAGATAGTCGTCCCGCCATTCTACCGCTTTGGGGCGGCCGTCTTGGTTGCGCTCGATGGTGATGCGAGTCCGACTGTGGCTGACAGCCGGCTCCTTGTCCTTCTTTCTGCGGGCCCCGCCAGTTGGCGTCCGAGACGTCGCGCCCTGGTCTCGGCAGGGTGGCGGGTCGTCATTTTGTCGTCGCGGCGCCTCCGTGCGGCAGTCGGCTTTGTTCTGCGCGGCAGCCGCGTCGAGGAGCTGCTGAACTCACTCCGTCATCAGGCGGCACTGTTCGCCCTTGAAGTTGTCGAGCTCGTCCGCCGCCGCCTGGGCAGTGCGGATGTTCTCCGCAGGCCTGGCATACACAGGGCGATGTGCCCCGAACAAGTTGGCGATTGCCGCGCCGCGTTGCCGGACCGCGCCTAGGCGGCTAGGCCCAGTCGGAGCCGGGGATCCACCCACGGCGTGATCCATCTCGCGCTGGTAGGCTTCTGACAAGCGCCTCATGCTTGCCAACTTCTTTGCGCCCTCGATGAGCTGAAGGCGGTGTGCCTCCAGCGTCTCGGCGTCAGCGTCTCCCGGAATCGGCACGGTTAGGTCTTGTAGGGCCGCGTCGAGTGGGTCATGAGCTCCCTCACCGGAACGCTCGCCATGGTCGAGGACGAGAACTTCCGTGAAGGTGCTTCCGCCGCTCTCCGCGCAAGGGAGCGGCTCGTCGTAGAACACCACATTGGTGGGAAACGCGTCGAGCGACGCGGTGTCGGAGTCGACCAGCATCGGGTCGGTGGATCCTATGGACTCCAGGTCCATGGCAGTCTCGCCGGCGACGTGGAGTTGGTCAAGGAGACCCGCGAGGAGGATCTCGGGGCCGCTCGTGCCTGCGTCGGATGCAGGCTCGTCGGAGAGGCGAACCTCGCCGATAAGCTCGACAAGGCAGCTGGCCGTGCAGG
This sequence comes from Triticum aestivum, assembly GCF_018294505.1. NCBI lineage: Eukaryota > Viridiplantae > Streptophyta > Magnoliopsida > Poales > Poaceae > Triticum > Triticum aestivum. The sequence continues at coordinate 747,547,111 of NC_057798.1, read as the reverse complement.
CGATCTCAGCGCCATGCAGCGCGTCAGTGCAGGCTCCATCTGGCGTGCCGGGCAGGCTACGCTCGCCAGGGAGGAAAAGGGTTCCCGTCCAGAGCAGGTCTCCGGACGACGGTGTACCTCACCCCACGGTGGGCGCCAAATGTCGGGGGTTGGGTACGACATATGCCAAAGGATGGCTTATCATGGTGGGAGCGAGTAGAACGTCGCCGGTGCCCGGAAGCGGGATGAGGCGAAGACATGCACGCCGGCGGATCTTACCCAGCTTCAGGGCTCTCCGAGGAGATAACACCCCTACTGCTGCTCTGCGGGGTCTCCGCATGGTCACTATGGCAAAGTGGGTACAATGGTGCTCCTGGAGCTGTATCTGGAGGTAGGAGAGGGCAAGGCTAGCTCTCTCCTTCCAACGCTCTAAGGTCTAATGCTATCTGGGTCCAAACCCTTTGCATGGGCTTCCCAGGGGGTTTATATAGGCCTACCCCCCAGGGGTACAATGGTAATCTGGCTGGGCGCGGGTCCCAGTCGTCTGTCTCTCACGCCGTCGTCCTCTCTGCCGACTACTGTGGCCCGCTGACAGGCCTGATACTGTAGCGGTACTCCTGATGCCGCTGGATTGGTCATGTGGTCATGGCAACAGCGCCGCCGTCTGGCGTGCGTTCACTGTCGCCATTCCCCATCTTGTCTGATTAATGGCGTGCGGGGCCCGTGGGACGGGTCGGCCGACTCCAGGGGGCCGACTCCCATGGGTCCGTCTCCAGGGTGCTCGTGCCGTCTTCTGTCTACCCACTGACAGGCGGCCGCGCCGTCCTTGGGTCGTACAGGCAGGCGTCGTGGGCACAGTGCGCCGCCCACTGTGGCTGAGGTCAGGGAAGGCATGGCAACAGTGCCGCGCCACGCCGGAGATCTTCAGCGATACGGCTTACTGTAGCTATGCCAGTCCCTCGTAAGCAGGGGGGACGGCCACACCGTGGCCGTACCCCGCCTCGCCTTTCGAGATGAGGGTGGAGTCGCGGGCCGACTCTCTATAGTCGGCCTCTTCGGAAGTCGCCGACCATGAGTCGGCTTATCTTGGAGTCGTCGTCTGGGACTCGGCTTATCTTGGAGTCCCCGTCTGGGACTCGGCTTATCTTGGAGTCATCGTCTGGGACTCGGCTTATCTTGGAGTCGCCGTCTGGGACTCGGCTTATCTTAGAGTCGCCTTCTGGGACTCGGCTTTTCTTGGAGTCGCCGTCTGGGACTCGGCTTATCTTGGAGTCGCCGTCTAGGACTCGGCTTATGTTGGAGTCGTCCCTGGGACTCGGCATATCTTGGAGTCGCCCCTGGGACTCGGCATATCCTGGAGTCATCCCTGGGACTTGACATATCTTGGAGTCGTCCCTGGGACTTGGCATATCTTGGAGTCATCCCTGGGACTCAGCATGAGCGGCGCTACTTGTCCCAATGTCTTGAAAGGTTCTGGGGCTCGGGTTAGCCTACCCGTGGCCCATTACTCTGACATTGGTGCTGAGAATTTGGCTAGCATGAGGGGGAAAGGCAAACTCAACATGTTAGAGGATCCATGACAACATACTTTATCTCAGATATAAGAAAAGATAACTCATTATGTTGTTTTCCTTGTCCAACCACAACTCTTTAGCATGTCATATTTTCATGAGTGCTCCCAATCAGATGTCAATGATAATATATCTATATGTGAAACCTCTCCTTCCTTATTACTTCCTATTAATTGCATCGATGACCAAAACTATATTTGCCAACTCTCAACAACTTTTAATCATCATACTCTTTCTATGTGAAGTCATTACTCTAAAAAATATCAATATGAACTCTTTGATTCTTTTTATTCTTTTTCTTCTTTCTATTTACCCAAGATCATGGCAAAATAATCAAGCCCTTGACTCAACACTAATCTTTATTATATTGCTCACAGACTCGATTACAAAGAAGGATCATAAAGCAAAACTCAAAACTAGATCATGCCATAACTTTATTCTACTAAATCAAGATACTACTAAAAGTATCGAACTAAGAAAAAACGGTAAAGATAGGAGTTGTGATGATGATCCGATACCAGGGCACCTCCCCCAAGCTTGGCAGTTGCCAAGGGGAGTGCCCATACCCATGTGATTATTTCTCCTTCCTTGTTGTTGTTGTAATATTCTTTGCGATGATTCCCCTCAAGATACGGTTCTCCTCCTCGAGCTTATCGACTTGCTGCTTGAGGTCCATTATTTCCTTGTGAAGCTTTCCTGTAACGGCTAAAGCTCCTTGCACCCAAGGGTGTTGCATAGCTGCGGGAGAACAAGAGACACTCCTTGAGGGAGTCCTGGACTAGGGGGTGTCCGGATAGCTGAACTATCATCATCGGCCGAACTCCAAGACTATGAAGATACAAGATTGAAGACTTCGTCCCATGTCCGGATGTAACTTTCGTTGGCGTGGAAGGCAAGCTTTGCGATACGGATATGTAGATCTCCTACCATTGTAACCGACTCTGTGTAACCCTAGCCCTCTCCGGTTCCTATATAAACTGGATGGCTTTAGTCCGTAGGACGAACAACAATCATACCATAGGCTAGGTTCTAGGGTTTAGCCTCCTTGATCTCGTGGTTTTACCTCCATTAAGAGGGCCCGAACCTGGGTAAAACATCGTGTCCCTTGTCTCCTGTTACCATCCTCCTAGACGCACAGTTCGGGACCCCCTACCCGAGATCCGCCGGTTTTGACACCGACATTGGTGCTTTCATTGAGAGTTCCTCCGTGTCGTCACCGATAGGCTCGATGGCTTCTTCGACCATCATCAACGATGCAGTCTAGGGTGAGACCTTTCTCCCCGGACAGACCTTCGTATTCGGCGGCTTTGCACTGCGGGCCAATTCGCTTGGCCATCTGGAGTAGATCGAAAGCTACGCCCCTGGCCGTCAGGTCAGATTTGGAAGTTTGAACTTCACGGCTGACATCCGCGGGGACTTGATGTTCGATGGATTCGAGACACAGCCAAGCGCGCCGCACTGTCACGGCGGGCATGATTTAGCTCTGCAGCCGGACAGTACCCTGGAGGCCGCACTCGAGTCCGCTCCAATCTTCAATTCGGAGCCGACTGCGCGGATCGAGGACGGATGGCTAGACACCGCCTCGGGGGCTGCAACCTCTACGGCGATAGAGCCGAATACTAACCTTGTACCCCATGAAGCTCGTGACTCGGAGGTGCCGGACTCCTTGCTGGACTCCGAACCTCCCACGCCCCCTCCAATCGAATCCGATTGGGCGCCGGTAATGGAGTTCACCGCAGCGGACATCTTTCAACACTCACCTTTTGGGGACATCTTGAGTTCACTAAAGCATCTCTCGTTATCAGGAGAGCCCTGGCCGGAATGTGGTCAGGACGGTTGGGATGCGGACGACGAAGAAATTCAAAGCCCACCCACCACCCACTTAGTACCCACTGTCGACAATCTAACCGACATGCTAGACTACGACTCCGAAGACATCGACGGTATGGACGACGATGCCGGAGACGAGCAAGAACCAGCGCCTACCGGGCACTGGAAAGCCACCTCATCATATGACATATACATGGTGGATATCCCAAAGGATGGGAATGGCGAAGGAACAGCGGAGGATGACCCCTCCAAGAAACAGCCCAAGCGCCGGCGTCAGCGGCGCCGCTCTAAATCCCGCCACAACAAGAATGAAGATTCTGGCACCGGAGATAATAACACCCCAGACAGTGCCGAAGACAACCCACTCCAGCAAGATTCAGCACAGGAGGACGGAGACACCAGCCCTCATGAGAGAGGAACAGAAGAAGAGGTAGAAGATTATAAGCCTCCCTCCGGAGACGAGGCAAGCCTCGACGACGACGAATTCATCGTGCCTGAGGATCCCGTCGAACAAGAGCGTTTTAAATGCAGGCTTATGGCCACGGCAAACAGCCTCAAGAAAAAGCAGCAACAGCTTAGAGCTGATCAAGACCTGCTAGCCGAAAGATGGACTGAAGTCCTCGCGGCCGAAGAGCATGAGCTCGAACGCGCCTCCAAAAGCTACCCTAAACGCAAGCTGCTCCCCCGATTAGAGGAGGAGGCGTATGAACCTGCATCACCAGCAGACAATACGGCTGACCGACCACCCCGTGGTCGCGACAGAGAGGTCTCTAGGCCCTTCACTAGAACCGTACCCCGGCATCGCTCGAAAAGCACAAAGCCACAGGGGAACGCTCCGGACTTGCGAGATATATTGGAGGATAAGGCAAGACAATCAAGATCGATCTATGGATCGCGTGGGCGCCCCATGATATGTGACGACAACCGTCGCGCTGGACACAGTAAGTCCGGCCGGGCCGAACAAAATAGACAAAGCTCTTTTGAGCTCCGTCGTGATATCGCCCAGTACAGAGGCGCCGGACACCCACTATGCTTCACAGATGAAGTAATGGATCATCAAACCGCTGAAGGGTTTAAACCCGTGAATATTGAATCTTACGATGGCACAACAGACCCCGTGGTTTGGATCGAAGACTATCTCCTTCACATCCACATGGCCTGCGGTGACGATCTTCACGCCATCAAATATCTCCCCCACAAGCATAAAGGACCAGCCCGGCATTGGCTTAACAGCTTGCTAGCAGAGTCAATTGGGAGTTCGGAAGACCTGGAAGCCGCATTCCTTGATAACTTCCAAGGCACGTATGTGCGACCAACAGACGCTGATGACCTAAGCCACATAATTCAGCAGCCAGACGAATCGGCCAGACAATTCTGGACACGGTTCTTAACCAAGAAAAACCAAATCGTCGACTGTCCGGATGCGGAGGCCCTCGCGGCCTTCAAGCATAACATCCGTGACGAGTGGCTTGCCCGGCACCTGGGACAGGAAAAGCCGAAATCCATGGCAGCCCTCACATCACTCATGACCCGCTTCTGCGCGGGTGAGGACAGCTGGCTAGCACGCAGCAACAACCTCAGCAAAAATTATGGCAGTCCGGATATCAAGGACGGTAATGGCAGGTCGCGTCGCAACAAAAACAAACGCCGCATTAAGGGCGATAATAGTGAAGATACGACAGCTAATGCCGGATTCAGAGGCTCTAGACCCGGTCAACGGAAAAAGCCATTCAAAAGAACTACTCCGGGTCCGTCCAATTTGGACCGAATACTCGACCGCTCGTGCCAGATACACGACACCCCCGAAAAGCCAGCCAACCACACCAACAGGGACTGTTGGGTATTCAAGCAGGCAGGCAAGTTAATTGCCGAAAACAATGACAAGGGGTGGCATAGCGATGACGAGGAAGAGACCCGACCGCCGAACAATAGAGGACAGAAGGGTTTCCCCCCACAGGTGCGGACGGTGAACATGATATATGCAACACACATACCCAAAAGGGAGCGGAAGCGTGCACTCAGGGATGTATATGCGATGGAGCCAGTTGCCCCGAAGTTCAATCCATGGTCCTCCTGCCCGATCACTTTTGACCGAAGGGACCACCCCACAAGCATCCGCCATGGTGGATTCTCCGCATTGGTTTTAGACCCAATCGTCGATGGATTTCACCTCACCAGAGTCCTAATGGATGGTGGCAGCAGCCTGAACCTGCTTTATCAGGATACAGAGCGCAAAATGGGCATAGACCCCTCAAGGATTAAACCAACCAAGACGACCTTTAAAGGCATCATACCAGGTGTAGAAGCCAATTGTACAGGCTCAGTTACACTGGAAGTGGTCTTCGGATGCCCGGATAACTTCCGAAGCGAGGAGTTAATCTTCGACACAGTTCTGTTCCGCATCGGCTATCATGCTCTGCTCGGACGTACCGCGTTTGCAAAGTTCAACGTGGTGCCGCACTGCGCATACCTCAAGCTCAAGATGCCAGGCCCTTGAGGAGTCATCACGGTCAACGGAAACACTGAACGCTCTCTCCGAATGGAGGAACATACAGCGGCTCTCGCGGCAGAAGTACAATGCAGCCTCTTAAGGCAATTCTCGAGTCCGGCCGTTAAGCGGCCAGACACGGCTAAACGCGCCCGGAGTAACCTACAACAAGACCACCTGGCACGTTCTGAGCACGCGTAGCAGTGCGGCCCCAACCCCAGCCCCTGCAAAATTTCAAGACAGGTCCTTCGCGTACACCATTACGCTTTTGGAGATACCATGCGCATGGGGAGAGGGGCACGACCACGATAGGCCCAAAATGCGGCTCAACCACACCAGGGGCTCTCAAGTGTGTCGTTCTCTTATTTTTTATTTTTTTATTTTTACCCACAGGACTCCGTTTGTCAGAGGCCCTGTCCGGCAGCAGACCTGCCGAACTCATGATGCAACAGCCAGGGAAGGAGAAAGGCTACAACGAATATCCAGGTGGTCTCCATTACGAGCATTAAATATGTTTAATGCACCATTCCGCAGCCTACCCCTGGAGGGGGACATGTTTAATAGTCCCATCCCTTGCTTATCGCACCATTTGTATCGTTCTGCATTCACAGCAGTCTTTTCTTGAATAAGTAATGCAACACCTTTTTGCTTCCAATTGCATTTATTTCTTATACATATGTTCATTTATGACATGTCGCATCCGTACATTTTGGTACGGCTAAATACACCAGGGGCTTATGTTTCCCGCATCACGGTGTGATAAGTCCGAACAGTTTCACAAGTGCGGCACCCCGAACTTATAGCATTATATGCATCAGCTCCGAATCATGTCTTGGGTCAATAGTTGGGTTTGCCCGGCTCCCATGTTTTGGTACCTTATGTTCCGTTGTATCGGCTAAGGTAGCACTGGCAGAACCACTGTGATTGAGCCCCAGTTGAGCTGGGCGAGCGCCTCAGTGGAGAAAGCTAAAACTGACTGTCATGATGAGGCGAGAGCCGGTCGCTGTTCTAGAGGTTTTTTGCGAGTCCCTAAAGACTTATGCCGCTTAGAGCGAGGAGCCAGCTTTGTCCGGCCCAGGTGTGGATAGCGCCCCAAATTCGGCCTTCCGAAGACTAGGGGCTTCGCCGAAATTTAAAATTATAGAATTCTATGACTAAGTGAGAGTTTTCAAGCATTATAAGTCCGGTTGCCTTGTTCGTTGTGTTGAGCACCTCCCTAGATGGACCCAAAATTGGGAACACGAGTACTCAAGTTTATCCCGAACACCCCAGCAGTCGTGGCATGGGGGCTGAAGCCGACGACTTGCCATCTCTCAAATTTGATAAACAGCCGCACAGAAGGTAATATTTCAAATTAACAAGCGTTGCTTAGCGCATATGAACTAAGTTTTCAGCGCACAGGATAACAAAATGCAAGTCTACTCAAATATTACATCTTGGGAGCACTCACCCGCAATAGTGTGGGCACCGTTCAGGACACTCTTATAATACATCTCGGGCGTGCGGTGCTCCTTGCCCTGCGGTGGCGGGTCCGTCACAAGCTTCTGGGCATCCATCTTGCCCCAGTGCACCTTTGCACGGGCAAGGGCCCGACGGGCACCTTCAATACAGGCGGAGTGCTTGATGACTTCAACCCATGGGCACGCATCCACCAGCCGCTGCACCAGGCCGAAGTAGCTCCTAGGCATGGCCTCCTTAGGCCACAGCCGAACTATGAGGCCCTTCATGGCCTGTTCGGCCACCTTGTGGAGCTCGACCAGCTGCTTCAGCTGGTCGCTAAGGGGCACCGGATGTCCGGCCTCAACATACTGAGACCAGAAGACCTTCTCCGTCGAGCTCCCCTCCTCGGCCCGGTAGAACGCGGCAGCATCGGACACGCTGTGAGGAAGATCTGCGAAGGCTCCTGGAGAGCTCCGAATTCAGGTAATTACAAGGTAATTAACACTCACATGCTTACTTTGCATGAAAAATGCCTTACCCGCCGCTATTTCCTTCAACGCCTCGATTTCTTGGAGGGCTTTGTAGGCTTCGGCCTTAGCGGCTTTGGCACTCTCAAGAGCCGATGCAAGCTCAGACTCTCGAGTCTTCGAGTCACGCTCTAGGCTCTCATGTTTTTCCACGAGATCCTGGAGCTCTTGTTGTATCTCCGCCACCCGCGCCTTCTGCTTCTCTCGCTCGGTGCGCTCCACGGCCGCATTAAGTTCGGCCGCGGCCACCGCCTCCTTCAGGGTCGCCACCTCGTTAGTGGCCCCTGCAATACCCACGTTATCCTTGTCATTATTCTTGCAACCAAAATCCTTTTCTATAAGGTACAATTTTAATAAGGTGTTACTCACCTTCCTTGTCCTCGAGCTGCTTCTTGGCACGGCCGAGCTCGTTCTCGGACCGCTCGAGGTTTTGCTTCAAAGCATTGACCTCCGCAGTCAATGCGGCAGAGGTCAGCAGCACAGCCTGCAATCCCATATTTACAGATTTTTTTATGACTCCTGCGTATATCTTTTTAGATCCTCAGTCCGGCTTTTCTTTCCGAACACTGAACCGAGCATCAGGGTCTACTGTCTATGCGGTATTATTTTACATATATCAAAATTCTTACCTCAAAGCCTGTTAGAAGCCTGCTACAGGCTTTGGTTAGCCCGCTCTTGGCGAGCTGAACCTTCTGAATCACCGCACTCATAATAGTGCGGTGTTCCTCTTTGATGGAGGCGCCATTGAGCGCCTCCAGCAAGCTATCCGGCGCCTCCGATTGGACGGAGGCTACCGGCATCACGGTCTTGCCCTTCTTACGAAGGGGCCGACCGCCGGACTCTGGAGCCACTATGGGTTCTGGGGCCGAGTCCGGTGCAAAGTCCGGGAGGTTGTTCCGCGACACCTCTGGGGCCTCCTCCTCCTGGTGGATCCCTTCCCGAGATCCCACCTCGGCATCGTCCGCATCACGGGGGGTGGAGGCGGTCGGAAGAGACTCCATATCTGACGCACCTAAGGACCCGCTCGACGAAGCGGGAAGATCATCCTTTGGCGGACTACAGGGTTGTATGCGGCATTAGAAAGACATTACGTGGCGAAAAGAAAAACCATGAAGTTATTCGGGAGTCCGGATACTTACGATCTCGCTAGGGGCTTGGCCCTCGGAGGCCAGTCCTCGTCGTCGTCGCTGGCGTTCGTAGAGCAGTTCGGGGAAAGAGTTTTTCCCTTCTTGGACCCTTCGGCCTCCCTTGTTGGGGAGGCCTTTCTTTTCTTCCCTCCCCCCGCTGGGGGAGAGGCTTTCTACTTCTCCTCCTCGCCTTTGTGAGAGGAGTCGGCCTCGGAGTCATCATCCGATAACACCTGAAAACGGGAACTCTTCCGAGTCCCCGTGGCCTTCTTCTTGGCCTTCTTCTCCGGCACCACGTGGGGTGCCGGAGCCAGCAGCCCCGTTAAGCGGGCGTCTGCTGGGTCCTCTGGCAATGGGGCCAGACAGATAGTCTGCTCGGCCTTCGCCAGCCAGTCCTGTCAAAGGAAAGGGAGTTTAGATCCCGCATAGAGTCAAACTATGGAAAACAAGCGTCCCGTAAAGGACAAAATCAATTACCTCGTCAGCCGGACGCTGCGAGCTGAATCCGCGATCTTTAGTAGCGGATGCGGGAGCCTCGGCGCCCTTGAACAGCACCTTCCAGACATCTTCCTACGTAGTGTCGAAGAGCCCACTCAAAGTCTGGTGCTGCACCGGATCGAACTCCCACATGTTGAAGCCCCGTCATTGGCACGGGAGAATCCGGCGGATGAGCATGACCTGGACTACGTTGACAAGCTTGAGCTTCTTGTCCACTAGCTTTTGGATGCAGGCTTGGAGTCTGGTCAGCTCTGCCGAATCACCCCATGTCCGGCCGCTCCCTTTCCAGGAGGTGAGCCGTGTGGGGATGCTAGATCTGAATTCGGGGGCCGCTGCCCATTCAGGGCCACGCAGCTCGGTGATGTAGAACCACCCCGATTGCCACCACTTAATGGTTTCCGCGAAAGTGCCCTCAAGCCAAGTAACGTTGGACATCCTGCCCACCATGGCGCCTCCGCACTCTGCTTGGCTTCCCTTCACAACCTTCGGCTTGACACTGAAGGTCTTGAGCCACAAGCTGAAGTGGGGCTGGATGCAGAGGAAGGCCTCACACACGATGATAAATGCCGAGATGTTGAGGATGAAATTCGGGGCCAGATCATGGAAATCCAGGCCGTAGTAGAACATGAGCCCCCGGACAAAGGGATGGAGTGGGAAGCTCAGTCCGCGGAGGAAATGGGGAAGAAATACTACCCTCTCATGGATCCTGGGGGTGGGGATGAGATCTCCCTCGTCGGGGAGCCGATGCACGATGCTGCTGGACAAATATCCGGCGCTGTGCAGCTTCTGGATGTGCCCCTCCGTGACGGAGGAGGCCATCCACTTGCCTCCTGCTCCGTACATAGTTGGAGGAGGTTGAGGTGAGATGTGCGGACTTGGGCGCTGGAGCTCGAGTTCGTGGAGATGGATAAGCCAAGGAGGAAGAAGGTGCGGGTAAAAGGGTTGGATCTTTATCCCCTTATATGGGCGGACAAAAACATGTGTCCCCACCGGCCCGATAAAACTCGCTTATCTCCCAAGCGCCGCAATCAATGGCGCGGTTGGGTTACCCACGTCCGTATTGATGGGAATCCCAGAATAAGGGGAACACGATCTCTGTTTCGACAAGACGTGCCAAGGAAACCGCTTCGCTAAACATGCTAAGGTGGTGTAGTAAAAACGATTCAAGTAAAGGCATGGTAGTAGTGTGACGTCACGCCACCAAATACGTCAGCAGATTGAACTTGTGTAAATATTATTCTCTCTACGGTGGTGCGTGGAATTTATTTTTCAGAGCCGAACACTATCCTAGTGTTCACAATATTCCATAAATTATTCGGAGGAGGAACCCGCCTTGCAATGCCGAAGACAATATGCGCGCCGGACTCGCCGTCATTGAAGCCTGGTTCAGGGGCTACTGAGGGAGTCCTGGACTAGGGGGTGTCCGGATAGCCGAACTATCATCATCGGCCCGACTCCAAGACTATGAAGATACAAGATTGAAGACTTCGTCCCGTGTCCGGATGGGACTTTCCTTGGCGTGGAAGGCAAGCTTGGCGATACAGATATGTAGATCTCCTACCATTGTAACCGACTCTGTGTAACCCTAGCCCTCTCCGGTGCCTATATAAACCAGATGGCTTTAGTCCGTAGGACGAACAACAATCATACCATAGGCTAGCTTCTAGGGTTTAGCCTCCTTGATCTCGTGGTAGATCCACTCTTGTAACACACATCATCAATATTAATCAAGCAGGATGTAGGGTTTTACCTCCATCAAGACGGCCCGAACCTTGGTAAAACATCGTGTCCCTTTTCTCCTGTTACCATCCGCCTAGACGCACAGTTCGGGACCCCCTACCCGAGATCCGTCGGTTTTGACACCGACACTCCTCCTCATATTTTCATAAGAAAGAAATCTAACATTGGAAGGGATAATCAAGTTTGGAATAGCTGAGCTCTGTAATTCCCCCATTGTAAACCCATCTCGGAGGCGAGAGGTGACTTCTTGATCTTCCATGGCATCTACCCTCATCAGGTCAGCCTCCATCTCTTCCTCCGTTGCTGGCCCAAGGTGGACAGCATCACTGTTTGCCCTTGGTTCCGGTGCCGGGTTAGATACCCAGCTCTCCCCGACTGACTCTTGAGAAGACATCTTGCTCTAATCTGCAGCAGCAACAGCTCGAAAAGAAAACAGAGGATATTTGCGTGATACGAGAGTCGAAATCTTCAGGAGTATATATAATGAATTTTTACCGACCAAAATACGTATCGTGCAAGAAAACAGAGTCCAGAGAGCACATGAGGTCCTCACGAGGTAGGGGGGCGCACCCAGGGGGTAGGGCGCGCCCTCCAGCCTCATGAAGGCCTCGTGTCCTTCCCGGACTGCCACTTATTTTTCTATTTTTTTAAATATTCCAAAATGGAGAAATATTGCCTTAAAAATTGTTTTGGAGTCGGTTTACTTACCGTACCACATACCTATTCCTTTTCGAAGTCTGTAACGGCCTGGAAGGTGTCCCTTATGTATTCCTCCGGGGTTACAGTTTCAATAATATTGGTTTCAACATTTATAGGATTACCTGAGATATAGTGTTTGATCCTTTGACCGTTTTCCACCTTCGGCTTTGTGCCTTCTAAGTTGTTGATTTTTATGGCACCAGAACGATAGACCTCCTCGATAACGTAGGGACCTTCCCATTTAGAGAGAAGTTTTCCTGCAAAAAATCTTAAACGAGAGTTGTATAGCAATACATAATCACCTACATTAAACTCACGCTTTTGTATCCTTTTGTGATGCCATCTTTTAACTTTTTCTTTAAACAACTTGGCATTTTCATAAGCTTGGGTTCTCCATTCATCAAGGGAGCTAATATCAAATAACCTCTTCTCACCGGCAAGTTTGAAATCATAGTTTAGCTCTTTAATAGCCCAATATGCCTTATGTTCTAGTTTGAGAGGTATGTGACATGCTTTTCCATAAACCATTTTATATGGAGACATAACCATAGGATTCTTATATGCAGTTCTATAGGCCCATAATGCATCATCAAGTTTCTTGGACCAATTCTTTCTAGACCTATTAACAGTCTTTTGCAAAATTAATTTGAGCTCTCTATTGCTCAATTCTACTTGACCACTAGACTGCGGGTGATATGGAGATGCAATCCTATGATTAACGTCATATTTAGCAAGCATTTTACGGAAAGCACCTTGAATAAAGGGTGAACCACCATCAGTCATAAGATATCTAGGGACTCCAAACCTCGGAAAAATAACTTCCTTAAGCATTTTAATAGAGGTGTTATGATCAGCACTACTAGTTGTAATAGCTTCTACCCACTTAGTAACGTAATCAACAACAACTAAAATATGTGTATATCCATTAGAGGCAGGAAAAGGTTCCATATAATCAAAGCCACAAACATCAAATGGTTCAATAACAAGTGAATAATTCATAGGCATTTCTTGACGTCTACTAATATTACCAATTCTTTGACATTCATCGCAAGACAAAACAAACTTACAAGCATCCTTGAAGAGAGTAAGCCAATAAAAACCAGATTGCAATACCTTATGTGCAGTTCTATCTCCAGTGTGGTGACCTCCATAAGCTTCGGAGTGACACTTGCGTAGGATCTGTTCCTGTTCATGCTCCTTCTTTATAAACACCATCTACTCCTTCTTTATAAAGATGTGGGTCATCCCAAAAGTAGTGTCACAAATCATAGAAGAACTTTTTCGTTTGTTGGTATGTGAAGCTAGGTGGTATAAATTTAGCGACAATATAATTAGCACAATCAGCATGCCATGGAGTGCTACGAGAAGTGCTTATGACATTTAATTGCTCATCAGGGAAGCTATCATCAATAGGTAGTGGGTCATCAAGAACATTCTCTAACCTAGATAAGTTATCTGCAACGGGGTTCTCAGCTCCTTTTCTATCAACAATTTGCAAATCAAATTCTTGCAGCAAGAGAACCCATCTAATGAGTCTAGGTTTTGCATCCTTCTTTTCCATAAGATATTTAATAGCAGCATGATCAGTGTGAAGAGTTACCTTAGAGTCTACAATATAGGGTCTAAATTTATCACAAGCAAATACAACTGCTAAAAGTTCCTTTTTGGTAGTAGCATAATTTCTTTGAGCATTGTCTAGAGTCTTACTAGCATAATGGATAACATTTAATTTCTTATCAATTCTTTGCCCTAGAACAGCACCTACAGCATAATCACTAGCATCACACATAATTTCAAAGGGTAAATTCCAATCAGGTGGCTGAACAACAGGTGCAGAGACTAATGCTTTCTTAAGTATTTCAAATGCATCTACACAATCATCATCAAAGACAAATGGTACATATTTTTGTAATAAATTAGTCAGAGGCCGAGAAATTTTTGAGAAATCCTTAATGAACCTCCTATAAAATCCAGCGTGACCAAGGAAACTTCTTATACCTTTGATGTCCTTGGGACATGGCATCTTTTGAATAGCATCAACTTTGGCTTTATCAACTTCAATACGTCTTTCAGAAACTTTGTGCCCCAAGACAATACCTTCATTAACCATAAAGTGGCACTTTTCCCAATTCAAGACAAGATTAGTTTCTTCACATCTCTGCAAAACTCGATCAAGATTGATCATGCAATCATCAAAGGAGGAACCATAGACGGAAAAATTGTCCATGAAAACCTCACAATTTTTTTCACAAAAGTCAGAGAATATGGCCATCATGCATCTTTGAAAGGTAGCAGGTGCATTACATAAACCAAAAGGCATACGTCTATAAGCAAAAGTACCAAAAGGGCAAGTAAAAGTAGTCTTTGCTTGATCGTCCGCTGACACAGGTATTTGAGAGAAACCAGAGTAACCATCTAGAAAGGAAAAATGTTTATGCTTGCATAATATTTCTAGCATTTGATCAATAAAAGGTAAGGGGTAATGATCTTTCTTAGTAGCCTTATTTAATTTGCGGAAATCAATTACCATCCTATATACCTTTAACCAGAAGCTTGAGTATTTCTTTTCTTACCACTTCTTTCATTTTAGGATTCAAACGTCGTTGAGGATCACAAACTGGTTTGGCATCCGCTTCCAAATTTATTTTATGTTGACATAGAGTGGGACTAATGCCCTTAAGATCATCAAGTGTATATCCAATAGCGGCACGTTGCTTCTTCAGAGTTTTCAATAATCTTTCTTCTTCATGCTCTGAAAGGTTAGCACTAATAATAACAGGATATATTTTCTTTTCATCAAGATAAGCATATTTAAGATTATCAGGCAACGGTTTAAGCTCAAACACGGGGTCACCCTTGGGTGGAGGAGGATCCCCTAGGATTTCAATAGGCAAATTGTGTTGCAGAATAGGTTCCTGTTTAAAGAATACTTCATCTATTTCCCTTCTTTCATTCATGAACATATCATTTTCATGGTCTGGCAAATATTGTTCTAAAGGATCACTAGGAGGTACAACAATAGAAGCAAGACCTATAATTTCATCCTTACTAGGAAATTCTTCTTCATGATGTTGTTTACTAAATTTAGAGAAATTAAACTCATGAACCATATCATCCAAGCCAATAGTAACAACATTCTTTTCGCAGTCTATCTTAGCATTAACAGTATTCAAGAAGGGTCTACCAAATATAATGGGACAAAAGCTATCTTGTGGAGAACCAAGAACAAGAAAATCAGTGGGATATTTGGTTTTTCCACAAAAGACTTCAACATCTCTAACAATTCCCATTGCAGATATAGTATCTCTATTGGCAAGTTTAATTGTAACATCAATATCTTCTAACTCAGCAGGTGCAATATCATGCATAATTTCTCCATACAAGGTAATGGGTATAACACTAGCACTAGCACCCATATCACATAAGCCATGATAACAATGATCTCCTATTTTAACAAAAATAACAGGCACGCCTACCACAGGTCTATGTTTATCTCTAGCACAAGATTTAGCAATTCTAGCAGTTTCACCCTGGAATTGAATAACATGCCCATCGATATTATCAGACAAGAGATCTTTAACAATAGCAATATTGGGTTCTACTCTGACTTGCTCAGGAGGTGTATAAGTTCTAATATTGCTTTTACGAACAACAGTTGAAACTTTAGCATGATCCTTCTTTCTAACAGGGAAAGGCGGTTTCTCAACATAAGAAGTGGGAACAATAGGATCATTATAAGTGACAGTATTTTCTTCAACTTTAATAGGTGCAGCTACTTTTACTTCTATGGGAGGATGATATTTAAACCACTTCTCCTTGGGGAGATCAACATAAGTAGCAAAGGATTCACAGAAAGAAGCTACTATCTTAGAGTCAAGTCCATATTTAGTGCTAAACTTACGGAAAATATCAGTATCCATAAAAGATTTAACGCAATCAAACTTAAGTGTCATACCTGACTCCTTACCTTCGTCGAGGTCCCAATCTTCAGAGTTGCGTTTAATTCTATCCAATAAATTCCATTTAAATTCAATAGTCTTCATCATAAAAGAGCCAACACAACAAGTATCGAGCATGGTGCGATTGTTATCAGAAAGCCGAGCATAAAAACTTTGCATAATTACTTCTCTTGAGAGCTCATGATTGGGGCATGAATATAACATTGATTTAAGCCTCCCCCAAGCTTGAGCGATGATTTCTCCTTCGCGAGGACAAAAATTATATATATAATTGCGATCACGATGAACAAGATGCATAGGATAATACTTTTGATGAAATTCCAATTTCAGTATTTTATAGTTCCATGATCTCATATCATCACATAGCTTGTACCATGTAAATGCGTCTCCCTTCAAAGATAAAGGGAAGGCCTTCTTCTTAACAACATCATCGGGTATACCTGCAAGCTTAAATAGTCCGCAAACATCATCCACATAGCGTAGATGTTCATCAGCATGCCTTGTTCCATCTCCTGTAAAAGTGTTAGCTAGCAGTTTTTCCATCATACCTGAAGGAATCTCAAAAGGAGTTTCATTTTCAATAGGTTCAGTAGGTTGAGTCGGTTGAGGACCAACTCTTTGCTCTACTGGACAGGGTGAAGATACCCCGAAAAAGCCCCTCAGAGAATTACTTTCCATAGTAACAAGTGACAGAAAATTTCAGCACACTAAAAAAAATATTCCTTACCAAATTCCACCTACCAAAGGCACATCACTCCCCGACAACGGCGCCAGAAAAGAGTCTTGATGACCCACAAGTATAGGGGATCTATCATAGTCCTTTCGATAAGTAAGAGTGTCGAACCCAACGAGGAGCAGAAGGAAATGATAAGCGGTTTTCACCAAGGTATTCTCTGCAAGTACTCAAATAAGTGGTAACCGATAGTTTTGTGATAAGATAAATTGTAACGAGTAACAAGTAACAAAAGTAAATAAAGTGCAGCAAGGTGTCCCAATCCTTTTTGTAGCAAAGGACAAGCCTGGACAAACTCTTATAATAGGAAAAGCGCTCCCGAGGACACATGGGAATATCGTCAAGCTAGTTTTCATCACGCTCATATGATTCGCGTTCGGTACTTTGATAATTTGATATGTGGGTGGACCGGTGCTTGGGTGCTGTTCTTACTTGAACAAGCATCCCACTTAGGATTAACCTCTATTGCAAGCATCCGCAACTACAACAAAAGTATTATGGTAAACCTAACCATAGCATGAAACATATGGATCCAAATAAGCCCTTTAGGAAGCAACACATAAACTAGGATTTAAGGTTCTGTCACTCTAGCAACCCATCATCTACTTATTACTTCCCAATGCCTTCCTCTAGGCCCAAATAATGGTGAAGTGTTATGTAGTCGACGTTCACATAACACCACTAGAGGTTAGACAACATACATCTCATCAACATATCGAACGAATACCAAATTCACATGACTACTAATAGCAAGACTTCTCCCTTGTCCTCAGGAACAAACGTAACTACTCACAAAGCATATTCATGTTCATAATCAAAGGGGTAATAATATACATAAAGGATCTGAACATATGATCTTCCACCAAATAAACCAACTAGCATCAACTACAAGGAGTAATCAACACTACTAGCAACCTACTAGCACCAATCCCGGACTTAGAGACAAGAATTGGATACAAGAGATGAACTAGGGTTTGGAGATGAGATGGTGCTGGTGAAGATGTTGATGGAGATTGCCCTCTCCTGATGAGAGGAGCGGTGTTGATGACGATGGTGATGATTTCCCCCTCCCGGAGGGAAGTGTCCCCCGCAGAACGGGCTCTGCCGGAGCCCTAGATTGGTTCCGCCAAGTTTCCGCCTCGTGGCGCCAGATTCTCGTCCCGAAAGGTTGCCTTCTATGTTTTTCTCATCGAAAGACTTCATATAGGAGAAGATGGGCATCGGAGAGCCACCAGGGGGCCCACGAGGTAGGGGGCGCGCCCCCCACCCTCCTGAGCAGGGTGTGGCCCCCCTGGCCTTCATCTTTGGCGACGACTTTTCTTTATTTATTTTAAGATATTCCGTGGAGTTTCAGGACTTTTGGAGTTGCGCAGAATAGGCCTCCAATATTTGCTCCTTTTCCAGCCCAGAATTTCACCTGCTGGCATTCTCCCTCTTCATGTACACCTTGTAAAATAAGAGAGAATAGCCATAAGTATTGAGACATAACGTGAAATAACAACCCATAAAGCAATAAATATTGATATAAAAGCATGATGCAAAATGGATGTATCATTTGTTAGTTCATTGATGGATCCTGGGGCACTAGGTGAAGAGTTGCCGCAGACAACCCACTGGAGACAGCGATCTCCAGGAAGCGAGCACCGACCAACGAGTTGACCATGTTGACGGGCCAACCCATAGAGATGAAGAACTCCAAGAAACAAGCACTGGCCAAAGAGTTGACGACATTGGCGGACGAACTCCTCAAAGAAAGTTGGAAGAATAGCAAGGGCCCCACCGTGCCTACTGTCGGTGTCAAAACCAGCGGATCTCGGGTAGGGGGTCCCGAACTGTGCGTCTAAGGCTAATGGTAACAAGAGGCAGGGGACATGATGTTTTACCCAGGTTCGGGCCCTCTCGATGGAGGTAATACCCTACTTCCTGCTTGATTGATCTTGAGGATATGAGTATTACAAGAGTTGATCTACCACGAGATTGCATAGGCTAAACCCTAGAAGGTAGCCTATGATTATGATTGTTCTTGTCCTACGGACTAAACCCTTCGGTTTATATAGACACCGG
This sequence comes from Triticum aestivum, assembly GCF_018294505.1. NCBI lineage: Eukaryota > Viridiplantae > Streptophyta > Magnoliopsida > Poales > Poaceae > Triticum > Triticum aestivum. The sequence continues at coordinate 747,528,456 of NC_057798.1, read as the reverse complement.
AGGGAGCTAGGGTTACATAGATTTGGTTACAGAGAAGGAAATCTACATATCTGAATATCCAAGCTTGCCTTCCACGCAAAGGAGAGTCCCATCCGGACACGGGACGAAGTCTTCAATCTTGTATCTTCATAGTTCAACAGTCCGGCCAAAGTATATAGTCCGGCTGTCTGAGGACCCCTTAATCCAGGACTCCCTCAGTAGCCCCTGAACCAGGATTCAATGATGATGAGTCCGGCGCGCATATTGTCTTCGGCATTGCAAGGCGGGTTCCTTCTCCGAATACTCCATGGAAGATTTAGGACACAAGGGTCGTGTCCGGCTCTGCAAAACAAATTCCACATCCCACCGTAGAGAGTACAATATTCCACAAATCTAATCTGCTGACAACTTTTTATGACATCACACCAAGGTTCTGTCTTTATTTGAACCGTTTCCAAAACCAGCCACTACACGCGCTGAGAGGCGGTTTTACTGGCACGTCTTGTCGAAGCAGAGATCGTGTCCCCCCTTATCACGGGATTGTGTGGGTAACCCAACCTTGTTTGTTCAATATGACTCTTCGATTTTAGGCAAATCCCAAACAGTCATGCGGGGGACGCCTTATATTCGTCCTCTTTATAAAGGGGCCAAGGCCTTTCTTTCTCTTTCCACGCTCAATCCTCCCCCCTACCTCGAGTTACAACACCCGAGGCTCGAGCTAAAGCACCTTGGTCTTTCGACCATGTCCGGATCCAATCAAGGCCGGTGGATGGCCTTCTCCATCACAAAGGAGGACATCCGGAAGCTTAGGGTGGCCAGGTATCTCACCGCCGAGATTCCGCACAGGCTACCTGCTTCAGGGCAGGTCGTGCCCACTCCCGAGGCCAACGAGAGCGTTGTCTTTATCTCCCACTTTCTCCGAGGGCTAGGTTTTAGCGTTGATCCCTTCATGAGAGGGCTCATGTTCTATTAGGGACTAGATTTCCATGATCTAGCTCCGGATTTCGTTCTCCACATCTCATTGTTTATTGTCGTATGTGAAGCCTTCCTCCGCATCGCCCCCCACTTTGACCTATGGCTCAAGACTTTCAACGTGAGGCCGAGGGTGATTGACGGGCGTCACGCGGAGTGCGGAGGCTCTATAATAAGCAAAGGCACCGATGCCCCATGGCCAAAGGGTTCTTTCATGGAGATCTCCGATTTATGGGAGCGGAGTGGTTTTACATCACCGCTCCCCGAGGTACAAAGCGGGTGGCTGCTCCAGCGTTCCGCCCGGGCCCTTGACCTCAACTGGTGTCATGGGTCAACAAAGGGCTGGACTAGGGGCCGGAAAATGACGTGCCAGCATTGCAGAGCCGCATCCGAGACCTTCTCAAGAGGGATATCAGTCTTACCAAGATAATGCAAGTGATGTTGTTTCGTCGAGTCCTTCCCCACCAGCGTCGTCCTCTCCATATGTGGGAGTTCAACCCGGAAGGACCGCGAACCATCCAACAATTCTTTGGCCTGATGCTCAAAGAGATGTACGAGTTATTCTTCAGATCACGAATAAAGTGTCCAGACACCACCGAAGATGCGGGTATCAATTGCAACCGTCGGGATACCCCGGTAAACACTTGTGTTGCCGAACAAACCATCCTTTATATTTATTATAGCATAATTCTAAGAAACGTTCCCTGCCAGGACTGGCTGAAAAAGGCGGAGATGATCAGGTGCCCGGCCCTTCTTCCCGAAGGCTGGCCGAATCCTTTGTCGACAAGGACGCTTGACCGTGCACCATATTAGGTGCCATTAGGTGAAGACAAGGGAAGGAACATGCAAGGCATAGATGGGCCTCATTTTTACACATTCAGATTGGAGGAGTACATGCCTCTGCGAAGGAGGATAATCATGGAGGGGAATCTAAAATCCCCGCTCCCCAAGGTAAGAAAAGGGCCGCCTCCGAAGATTTGGAAACGGAGGCTTCGAAACGAGGGAAGAAGACCTCACAAGGGGACCGGTCCTCCACCAAACCGTACGTGAAAGAGTATTTTGATAAGCATATCCTGTTATGTCTCTAAGAATAATGACTGAAACATATTTGTTTCATTCTGGCTCATAGCCCTTCTCCACAGAATTTTTCCTCGGGGGATCTTCCTCCGGAGATGATGGAGAGCGAGTCGCCTCCCTCTGCCTACCCGCCACATGGGGCGGGCGACCCCAAAGTATCGTCACGGAGGATTTCTCTGGATCCACCAAGGCCAGAAGTTGACGCTTCGGCCGCCCGGAGTCTGCAATATCCAGCTCCCAAGGAGAGTTTTAGGAGGAGTCCGGGTTGTCCGGTGCACAACCAGACACACTAATGGGCCTTCTGGAGCGAGCGGCCATCTCCGAGACGCATCGTGCTCTAATGGGCACCGTAGTTGAGAGGATTTCATCCGCAAAAAGCGGTTTGAATGAAGCTTTTACGAGTCTACTGAGAGGCTTTGAGGTACGCAAAAAGTGCAATTTTGATGTTGTCGCACATGCTAAGTGTGCTCTATGTAGATAGTAGCCCCTGAGACTCAGGTTGCCATCAATGTGGCAGACAGAGGATCATAATCTCTGTCAATAATCGCACTGCTTTATGTGCAGGTGGTTGGGGGTTTGGCGGCCGATCGATGTGCTGATTTTGCCGAATTAAAGCGGCAGCTAGAGGTGGCTGATGCCGAGATCACGCTTGTTAACAAGCGGCTTGACGAGGCCCAGAGTATGTATATTCGGCCTGTCAGCAAATCTTTGAGAGGAGCATGATGCTAGTATCTATAATATGCTGTTTACTGCAGATGGAGCTGTTGCCGTGGAAACCCTTTGGGCGGAGCTTGCATGAGCCAAGGAGCAAGCCCGGATAAGTGATGCGACCGCTCTGAAGGCGGTCGAGGAGTTAAAAGCTGAATAGGCTGCTTGTCGCCGGAGCGAAGAAAAGATGGCTTAGATGGCTACCGAGCTGGAAGATGCCGTCAACCGTCGCGAGCTCCTTGAAAAGGAAAATCAAGCAAAGGCAGCTGACCCGAAGAAGGCCCTAGAGGCAGCCAAGGAAACCCGCTCTAAAATGAGGGGGGTGAAGGAGGAGCTTCATGAAGCCGGAGATATCGTGGCTTAAAAGCCCTATCTGTTGCGGATGAAATTCGGAGATCTGAAGTATGCCCCTCTAGATCAGTTGTGGAGTGCGGTGGATGCATATGCGGACCTGGCAAAGAGTGCTGCTGATGCATCCAGTTTTACAAAGATCAAAAGGACCATAAAGCTGAGAGGTTATTCTGGTCGCAATTCAGTGCCCTGACGCGTCCGTTGCTATTAAATGAAAAGATGGCCATGTGGGACGAGCTCCACAGGTTGTCCGGGCGTGCTATGAGGACTATCGTGGATCATCTTTGGCCACAAGGGCCAAGGCCGGACATTTATTTTGGATTAGTGCAACAATTCCTTGGTGTTGTGTCGTATATCGACATTGTGAAGAGGTCGACGTGCATAGAGGGTGCTCGGATGGCTGTTGCCCATGTTAAAACATAGTGGGCTAGGATGGAAGCCTCCGCTATTGCAACCCGGAGTGCGGCGGACGGCCAGGACCCGGCCGAGCACTATTTCGAAGAAGTCTTAGAAGGCGCTCGTTTAATACAGGCTCAGTGCTCGAAGAGTGCCATGTTCGAATGACATGTATTGCGATTGTAAAGACAATGCTATTTCAATTATAAAGGATGTTTTTATAATTTTGCCTAAAAGTATTACAATGCCTCCTGTGCGGTCGTTTATGTATATGTATATATGTATCCTGAAAGTTTGCAGTCGTCGCTTCAGCCCCCACGCATATAATGCGGGGGTGTTCGGGAAAGCGCGTAGTCACACTTGATCCAACGTCGTGGTCCATTAAGGAGGTGATAGCACGGCGAACCAGGAAATCGGACTATATAGCTTTAACACTTTCACTTAGCCATAGGAGTTTGACAGTGGAGCTACTATATAGCCCCTGGTACTTTTGCATTCAGCCAGATATGGTGTGCGTATGTACGTGACCGGAAAACCGGTCCTTCGTTAATGCAGATGAATCGCGAGGATTCCGCAGGGTCATCGAGTGGTTGACCAGTCTCGTGCTATATCATGACAGTCAGTTTTCGGCTTTCTCTACTAAGGTGCTCATCCAGGTGAACCGGGGCACAATCGCAGTAGTTCTCCCGGTGCCGCCTTAGCCAATAGAACGGAACGTAAGGTAGCAAAACACGGGAGCCGGGCAAACCCAATAGTTGACCAAAGACATGATTCGGAGCTGATGCATATAAGGCCAAATTCACGATGTCGAACACTCCCTAAGGTATTCGGACTTTATAACGTGTATTGGGCTGAATAACGCCCTTAACAATGAGCCCTGAGTTTCCAGGTATGAGTAGTATTCTGTTATGACAAAAATGTCGAAGACGCCAGTATCCCCCCCGGCTGTATAAAGTTTCCGGGGGGAAGAAGCAACAAGAGATGTTAAAAAGGTTTATGCAGGGTCTTAATCTAAAGAGAAACCTTTGTGCTGGGCCCTGCTGCACGTCTACGCCTTTATCTCCGTTGTGCCATATCCTGGAAGGGTGTAGCGCGATGGTCTCCTGTAAAAGAAAAGACCCAGGTGATAGACTTCGTGCGAGGTGTACGTTAATGAAAATGCAATATGCTATTGTATTAATAAGGTCGAGCCAGACTATGGGCTCTTTTTGCGAGCAGCCCCTAGCATCTTTTATGGGGAAATCCCAACTGGGCTGTTATATTAGGTGGAGCGCCGGACTCGTCTAACCATGTCCGTGGTCTTGATGACTGGCCATTAGTCCTGGTTGGAGGGACCGCTTAGTGTTCGGCTGCTACAGCCGCCACATATTCTTTCGCGCGTAAGGAACACTCTGTGTTTCCGCTAACTATGATGACGCCGCGTGGACCGGACATCTTATGTTTGAGGTAGGCGTAATGCGGTACTGCATTAAAACGAGCGAAGGCCGTTCGTCTGAATAGAGCGTGATAGCCACTCCAGAATGGAGCAATGTTGAAGGTTAATTCCTCACTTCTAAAGTTGTCGGGGGAACCGAATACAACTTCTAGTACAAGGGAGCCCGTACAGTGGGTATCAATGCCTAGTATTACTCCTTTAAAGGTAGTGTTACTTAGGCTGATCCTCGAAGGGTCTATCCCCATTTTGCGGACAGTTTCCTGATATATCAGGTTTAGACTACTGCCTCTATCCATGAGGACTCATGTGAGATGGTATTCGTCTATTATTGGGTCGAGCACCAAGGCGGTCGATCCTCCATGCCGGACACTAGTCGGGCGGTCCCTGTGATCAAAGGTGATCGGGCAGGCCGACCAGGGATTGAACTTGGGGGCAACAGGCTCAACAGCGTATACGTCTCTGAGTGCGCGTTTGCGCATTCTCTTTGGAATGTGAGTTACGTAAATCATATTCACTGTTTTGACTTCTGGTGGGAATTTTTTCTGTCCTCCAGTGTTCGGCTGACGAGGCTCCTCCTCGTCCTCACTTGGCGTCTCCCTCCCCTTTTGTTCGGAGTTCAGCTTGCCGGCCTGCTTGAAAACCCAACACTCTCTGTGGGTGTGGTTTGCAGGCTTTTCGGGGGTGCGGTGAATTTGACATAATTTGTCTAGAATCCTTTTTAGGCTGGACGGTTCTTCTCTGCTGCCTTTAAATGGCTTCTTCCGCTGACTGGGTCGAGAGCCCCTGAATCCGGCATTGATTGTCATATTCTCTGGGCTGTCATTATTGTTTCGACGCTTGTTTTTGTTGTGTCGCGGCTTCCCGTTGCCATCCCTGACTTCGGATGTGCTTGGGTCGCTGGTGCCGCTACGGGCCAGCCAGCTGTCCCTCGCCCGCACAGAAGCGGGTCATAAGGCTTGTTAAGGCTGCCATTGTCCTCTGCTTTTCTTGACCAAGGTGTCAGGCAAGCCATTGATACTGGATACTGTGTTTGAAGGCCGCTAAGGCTTCGGCGTCCGGGCAATCGACTATTTGATTCTTCTTGGTGAAAAACCTGTTCCAGAGCTTTCGGGCTGACTCTCCGGGGTGTTGAATTTTGTGACTTAGGTCGTTAGCGTTCGGGGGCCGGACATAGGTCCCTTGAAAATTGGCCCTGAAAGCATCCTCGAGTTCTTCCGAACTTCCAATTGAGTTTTCGAGAAGGCTTTTCAACCAGTGCCGAGCTGGTCCCTTTAATTTGAGGGGTAGATATTTGATGGCGTAGAGATCGTCTCCACGAGCCATATGGATATGAAGCATAAAGTCCTCGATCCAGACCCCAGGGTCTGTAGTTCCGTCATATGCCTCTATATTCACAGGTTTAAATCCTTCCGGAAATTCATGATCCAGCACCTCATCGGTGAAGCACAGGGGGTGTGGGGCACCCCTGTATTTGGTTGTGTTGTGGCATGCCCTCGATGGTTGTTGTGCTTGGTTCTGATTCCAAGCTGGTATTCGACTAATGTGATCGTTTTGGTAGTTCCGATCCTGCGCTGTAGTGCGCTTCTTAGATCGATAGATGGATCTGGCCATACCGGACTTTCTGTCCAGGAGCTCACGTAAATCATTTGCTGACTTGTATGCGACATCCTTAGCCGTCTTGTCACGGCCACGGGGCGGTCGGTCTGGCCGATCGGTAGTTTTTGGCTGAGTGGGCTCTAAGGCCTCATCTTCGAATTCGGGTAGTAGCTTGTGCTTTGTATAGCTCTTTGCGTGGCGATCGTCACCGTATTTTTCTTCTATGTCGAGCATTTTGCTCCACCTACAGTTGAGTGTATCCTACGCGGCTTTAAGCTTTTGCTTCTGCTTCTTTAGGCTCTTAGCGGTGAAAATAAGTCTCCTGTGGAGGTTCTCTTGTTCCAATAGTTTTTCTGGGCTAATAAGTGCGTCATCGTCTAGGCTGTCCTCCTCTTCGGAGACAGGTTGTTGAATTTTACCCTTGTGATCCGCGTTATCTGACGTCGGCTCCGGACTGTTTTCACCGTCCCCTGCCTCCTCCTGCTCCATCGTTGGGTCCATGGAGTCGTTGTTTCCTTTGGAATCAACCGGGGTATTATTATTTCTTGCATTGTTGTCGCTGTTTTTACTGTGGCGGGATTTAGAGCGGCGTCTACGGCGTTGCTTTGGTGGCTTATCGAGGGGATTATCCTTCGTTGTATCATCACCATTGCCTTCGTTTGATGTGTCGACCATGTAAATATCGTGTGATGAGGTGGCGGTCTAGCGCCCAATGGGCGGTGGTTCCTGTTCTTCTCCTGTGTCGTCGTAAATACCGTCGACGTCTTCGGTGTCGAAATTGAGCGTGTTGGTTAAGTCATCGACAGTGGCTATGAAGTGGGAGGTGGGTGGGTAACGGATTTCTTCATCGTCCGCTCCCCACGGACTGGACATAGTTCATCCACGAATGTTCTGACAAGGACAGAGACATTAATGAGTTCAGCACGTCACCCAGGGGTGAGTGGTGAAAGATATCCGCGGTAGTGAACTCCATGACGGGTGCCCAATCTGATTTGATAGGCACGGACGCAAGAGGTTCGGATCCTGCAACTGGAGAAGAGCCCGGGGATCCAATGACATCAACCTCACAGGAGGCGGGTTCGGTGTTAGGCTCCAACGCCGATGAGTGTGCGGCCTCCATGGCGGGGACCATCCTCCCGTCCTCGAAAGGCACGATCTGCCCCGGGTTGATTCCCGGCGCCAACGCGGGTGCGATTTCCTGAATACTGTCCGACGGCAGATCAAAGTCATGCCCGTCGTGACTGTTTGGCGCACCTGTCGTGAGCTCGAATCCGTCAAAGATCAAGTCTCCGCGGATGTCGGCAGTATAGTTTAAGCTTCCAAACCTGACCTGATGGCCAGGGGCGTAGCTATCGATCTGCTCCAGATAGCCAAGCGAGTTGGCCTGCAGTACGAAGCCGCTGAATACGAAGATCTGTCCGGGAAGGTAAACCTCCCCTAGACCGCATCGTTGAAGATGATCGAGGGACCCATCGAGCCTTATCGCGACGGCACAGTGGAACTCTCAATGAAAGCACATGTGTCAAAACCAGTGGATCTCGGGTAGGGGGTCCCGAACTATGCGTCTAAGGCTAATGGTAACAGGAGGCAGGGGACACGATGTTTTACCCAGGTTCAGGCCCTCTCGATGGAGTTAATACCCTACTTACTGCTTGATTGATCTTGATGATATGAGTATTACAAGAGTTGATCTACCACGAGATCGCAGAGGCTAAACACTAGAAGCTAGCCTATGATTATGATCGTTCTTGTCCTACGGACTAAACCCTTCGGTTTATATAGACACCGGAGGGGGCTAGGGTTACACAGAGTCGGTTACAGAGAAGGAAATCTACATATCCGAATATCAAAGCTTGCCTTCCACGCAAAGGAGAGTCCCATCCGGACACGGGACGAAATCTTCAATCTTGTATCTTCATAGTCCAACAGTCCGGCCAAAGTATATAGTCCGGCTGTCCAAGGACCCCTTAATCCAGGACTCACTCACCTACCCCAGAAACTCTGATGACCACCTATGCGAGGCTCAAGGCCGAGTTTGAGGAGATAGTCGCCATTGAGAAGCAGTATTCCCCTGGCAAGGTGATGGCCCCCATCGAGGACGAGGAGATGGCCCCCGGAAGGATGAGATCCCCCGGTGAGCTACACAAAGTAAAAACTAATGGCTTATTACCATAGTTTTGGTTTTTGATTATTTGCAATGTGCTTGCTAATATGTTAGGGTTGTGCAGGTGCCGGTGGACGTCCTTGATGATTCCGATGTCGTGGCCCATCCTATGGACAACGCCCCTGAGATTGTTTTCGATGTCGCGGCCCGTCCTGTTGGCATCGCCCAAGATATCGATTCCGATGCCATGGTCCATCCTGTGGACATCGCCCCGGAGATCGATTCCAATGTTGCAGTCAGTCCTGTGGACATCGCCCCAGAGATCGATTCCCATGGCGCTATTCGTGCTGTGGTCATTGCCCGAGAGATCGATGACAAGAAATAGTTGGTCATGCTAATCCTTCAGGGTAGTTTGCATTGCCATGTGTTTAATTACCAGAACAATGCATGTTATTAAACCATCTGAGGGCTAGTGCACTGTCTGATGTGGGCGGTACTTGCTACTTTTCTTTGATAGTGAATCATGCGAACCCTCTCCGAGTTATGGAAACAGATGTATCCTCACCAACTTTTGATGTAATATATGGCATGCTTAGATGTAAGTTTGAACTATTTATCATATCATTAGGGCTTGTTTGATGATTCTTGGTGTTAGTAGGCTAGCTACTATGCGAGCTATAGTACTTGCAAAACACTCACCGAAGAGAAATGTTGGGGCTGATGAGCTCGTGGTATGCTTATACTTATCCGTCGTTGATCGACCCATAGCCCTAGCTCTTAGCGATCGATCAGACAATAGTCAACACGGATACATTCAGGCCTCATTTGGTAGGAAAATCGTAGCCAAAGTACAGAGATGTACAACACAAAATCATAGCAGTGCAGAGACGTACTCCCTCCGTTCCAAAATAGATGACCTAGGCGGGCTAGTTTGGCATAGTGGGTTTCAGTGATATGACGTGGTATAGTGTCGTCCAGTCTTCGCGTGTGGTAGATGTATTGCGGGTACAGTAAGTTTTCTTGAAGAAGCAGAATTCAACGAAGTCATGATGTTTCCTTTGTCCGAACAACTTACAATGGGAAAGGTTGGGCCTGCGATACGACCAGGGTAGACCAGGATAATTTTGTGCATGGCAGGTGGACCAGGACGGTCGACATCCCACTGTCGGTGAATGAAAGTATTCTTTCCGATATAGAGGACGAGCAACGAGTATTCATTGTTTATTTTTGATGAAAGCTATTGTCTACACTATTACGACGGAGGAGTTTGAAACACGGCAGCCCAGTGAACTTGGCATGTGCACCACACCCTCCATCCTCATGTAATGCTACCATATTGTTGACTATAAGGTTGGCTATAAGGTTACAACCTTTTCTCACTTTCTCTCTATCTATTTCCTCTCAAATGGTTTTTACCTTTCTTTTTTAGACACAATTGTTTTTTATGCCTTTTTTTAGAATTATTTCTTTATACCTAGGAGCACGTGTAGAGACAGGCCCTTGCAGAGCCCACTCCTTGACTTTGTCAATGCCTCTCTCTCCTCCACATAAGTGGGCTTATAGCCCAGTTTTTTAGTACTCCCTCCATCCCATAATGTAAGACGGTTTTCCACACTACATTAGTGTGGAAAAATGTCTTACGTTATGGGACGGAGGGAGTACTTGCTATGCATGCATGCGGTGGGCTGCTAGCGTCTTGAGGGGCCAGGGTGATCAGAGCAGGCTCCGGAAGTGGTCCGGACTCCAGCATGGCCACCTCACATTATCACCATATATTTCTTTGGGTCCGTGCGCGGCGGGCGGGTGATCTGTTATCCCTCCACCATTTCTTTCTTCTCAGCCGACGCCTACCGAGCAATTAGATTTCGGCTACCGATGGTTTATTCACTTACAGTCCCACATATCAGTGAAATTGCAAGACAACGCATGTCCCCTCTGGTGAGCGGCATGCGAGCCGGACTGTCGGGGGTGCAACGCGTATGAGGCGTATGTGTGCCGCCTTTTTCTTTAGAACTTGCGAAGCGTAACATTTTCGCGTGATCGATCGATAGAAATCCAGAACAAAATGACGAGGGCGGTGCTTTCCCGCTTGTTAGGCGGGCTAGTTTGAGTGATATGGCGTGCTACAATGCCGTCCACTTGCTCCATTTTTATGTAAGAAAGAGTTTACACTCTTCCGCGGGAGGAGTGCGAAACACCGCGGATCTGATTTTAATCGAGGGATAACTGTTCCCTGCCAAATAATGGAGCACTGTTAGCGATTATAGAATGATAGTTAGGGCATCTCCAGTGCTGGCCCACAAATTTACACCGGCATCTGTCCGAGGACACTGATGGATGCCATCCGATGCTGCCCACATACCTTTCGACAACTATATGAACTAACCAGACGAAATTCGTGCAAACAAAGCAAATTTCAAATTAACTAGATGAAATTCATTACATTTCGAAAACTTTTCCTACAAACTGGATGAAATTCATTACATATTTCGCACAAACCATACTAAAACCTACTGTAAACCTAATCTAAACGATCGCCGGTGCCCGACCACCATGTCCGGCCTTGAACCCGAGAAAGCCGACCATTGCCTTTGCCTCCTCCTCATCCGCCTCGATAACCTCCTCCTCCGGAGCACAAGGTTCTAAAGATTTCCGCCTCCACGTCGTCGTCAAGCGGCTAATCGGCCGCTGATGTTTACCCCACCAAGCTTGGCATCGACTGAGTGGAGTAGCGGTGGCCTTCCTAGGACCAGAGCGGCGGCGACCTACCGTGTACTACTCTTCCTCGCTGCCGGCTGCGCCCGTGCACGCGC
>NC_057798.1:747497967-747516651 GCF_018294505.1 Triticum aestivum | reverse complement strand
CGTCGAAGAGAGCTTTGGAGTGCGCCCAGAGCGGAGCCGCCGATGTCCCTCGTCTGCTCCTACGACAGTACGTCCAAGAGAGCTTTGGAGCGCCAGGAGGCCATGGTTGGAGTGGTGCCGACAGAAGGAAGGGACTAGAGGAGAATAAGTGTCGGTCTTCGGCTATGGCTGGGAGCTGGGGCTCAAGTTAATATAGCGGGCGAATGGCAATGAGCCGTGGCAGACAGATGGACAACTGGCGCCGGAGTAGGTTCGTCGGGCGTGAATGCGAACACTGCTTCAGTGACTTAACTGCAGATGCATTGGGTTACTGACATGTGGGCCCAACAGGCATCTGGCCCACATGTCAGTGACACACCAATTGCACCTGCAGTTAAGTCTGGTGAATGCGGTATTGATGTTCTGGAGAGACGGTGACCATTTCAGGCGGGAAGCGCGTGCTAGCAATGGAAGGGGTTTCGGTAGGCCAGGGCGGTCAGACGCTGGCTGCTGGTAAAGTGTAAACTCATGGATGATGAGCTTTTGAAGCATATGCGACACGTATTGACAACCGCTCTTGTCTCCAGCTAGCCTTTGACGACCACCATAGACACCACATAACCATGCATAACTTACGAATATTGGACGAATCGATCAGACACACATTCGTGTGCAGTGGCACTAAGATCGGTCGCTCACGATAGTACATACTCCGTACCATACTACCATAGTACCCTCTCTAGCTAGGCTGTTTTATAGATTGTCCTTGTGATGGACGATATACATGAGCAAGGCGCTCCGAGTATGACCGTTGGTGTTGAGCCAGGTGAATACATGCTCAGCATTCGCGTAGACCTCCATCAAACGTCTAAACAGTAATGTCAGGCACCGCCGGGGCGCGCAGGTGATGGGCTCACCGTTTGCGTTGCGCCATGAGCAGGACTTTGATTTAGAGGGCGTCGTGGATGCATTAGCATGCTTTGACAACATGAGCATGAGCGTCTGACGCGATGTATTTCATTTTCATTTGGCTGACGAGGGTGCGTTGCGGCGACGAGTCCGTGGTTTGATTCCCCACATACGCATAATTTTGGTGTTTACAGTATTTCTTTCTCCATTGACAGGTAGGCCCGCGTAGATAGATAAAGAACACGAGCTGATGAGGCGCATGCGGACTGTTTGACTGGTCAACCAGACAAATACGGAGTTATACGCTGAGCCAGCGACCGTATAATCACCATATCTCGTATACAATGATCAAAGTGAGCTATCAAGACAAGTTCGATGACCGCCAATGCATTTTACTCGGTAATAAATGACCAGGCTTGAAGGGGAATCCAAATTTCCTTCGTCTTCTGTCCTTGAGCTCTCGACAAACCAATGCACTATACGGTTGTCCAGCCACTCCACCCCAGAGCACTCACCAAGCGTCGTTCATGCTACCGTGTCGCACACTAACCGGTAAGGCAGCGATGGCATCCCGCCGCGCCGAGTTCCTCGCCGTGCACGACCGCACACAAAATGGTACGGAAGCAATGGCATCCCGCCGTGCCGAGTTCATCGCCGCTCGCAAGCTCACAGCTATCTGGGAGGAATTTGAAGATGCCAAGGCTGAATGGGCGGTAGAGCAAGAGGTGGCCAAAGCCGCACATAGGGAGCGGAAAAGTCAGAAAGCACTCAAGAAAAGAGAGGCCCACCGCCGCAAGAATGAAAGGGACGCACACGCTGCTGCGGTGAGGTCGGCGGAGATCCAAGCACGATGGGGTGTCAACGACAAATCCGAGAAGGAGAACGACGGTGTCTGGCCAGCATGTAAGAACTACTAGTACTAGTAGTTAGTGTGTGTGTGTGTGTCTGTGTCTGAGTACGAGCATGTACCAGTACTACTAGTTACTACTGTAGTTTTTAGAGCAAATTACCAGTACATTAGCCTAGACTAAATGGAAAAATTCCTATCCTATGCATCAAATGGCATCTCTTTCTCTATAGGAATTGAGATGCATGTCATCTCACTTCCTATGATTTTCATATTCCTATAAAATTCCTATCCTATGAACGAAAGGAGGGCTCTGTTGGAGTAACTACTGTAGCTAGCAGTACCGCTGGTACAATAGTTTTCTTCAAGAACCGGAATTCAATGAAGTCATGATGGTTCCTTCGTCCGAGCAACTTCAAAGTGGGAAGTGGGCCTGTGATTTGACAGCTCATTAGTCATTGTTACTGTGGTGCGACTACCGGGGTGACTCTCCCTTGGAGTTCTGCGTGCATGGCAAGTGGACCAGGATGGTCGACGTCCCACATGTTGGCGAACGGAAGTATTTTTTCCGATATCGAGGAGCAAGGAAACCGCGTGGTATAGTATCACTGCTGATTGGTTCTCAAAAAAATAGTATCACTGCTGATTTATAATTATTTTTTATTTCTGATGAATGCTAGCGTTTCAACTCTTACGACTAAGAGTGCCAAACACGGCACGTGCTGGATGTCCCACACGTTAGCGAAAGGAGTGGGACATAAACAGCGTGGTAGAGCCCAACGCAAAAAAAACCAGCATGGTAGAGCATCTCCACTTCTTCCACTTCTGGGTTGGAGACCACACATAGTAGTACGTAGTGGTATGAACGACACAAAGTGCAACCTGGAGAGAAAGACACGTCTAGTTGGAAGGTCTAGGGGCATACATGTAAACAAATATAAAAGTTAATATGTGCCTCCAACTAATATATTAGTAGTAGAGTGCTTAGGCACGTACTCCATAACATCACCATGCATTGCACGTACAACATTTAGTGGTAGTAGGTAGTAAGAGACAAATGCCGCCCAATAGTTTCCTTCTCGACCTACTTTTGGGTGTTTGGTAGAGTGTATGGAGGGTTCATGAGTCCACACTAGTTTAGCACAAATACACTAGAAGCATGCATGAATAGAGCATGCATGAAGAGGGGTGTTGAGTTGAGCATGCATGAAGAGGGAACAACTATGCTGAGACGAGAACGCAACCAAACACACCCTATATACCACGCATGTTCATACCATTTGTGCCTTTCTACTTCACTTACTGCGCTACATTACTCAGGTTCGTACGTCCACTCCTGGGTACATGTCCGTCTCGTAGTTCTAGTCCCATTTGTTCTTCATATAGATGGAACGATCCTTGCATAACACGTGCACCTTGATGCTAAATGTCTCGCGTGTTGGCAAAAGGATGAACAAAGCTCACGTAAAAAAATAGAGTGGAAGAACATAGATTCCGACGACCGAGAAGGAGCAAGGAACCTTGTGGTGGAGCGTCTGCACTCATAATATTTAATATTATTCAGCGATATAAAATCAACCAATCATCTCCACAATGGACTGGAAGAGTACGAAACATGGCAGCCCAGTGTTGTTACATCATACTAGTACATGGCTAACCCACGCTATCACCATATTTCTTGGCTTCCGTGCGACACCTATCTCTAGTAATCCAGCAGCCTGTATCGCTTCTCCCTCCTCGTCTCTCTCAAAGTGCGGCGGGCTGGTGTTTTTGCCGTCTATTTAGGTCGGTTAACTCATCACATGTTAGCGACATGCCAAGAGCATTCTAAAAAAAATTCCTTTCACGTTCCGTTTTCAAAAAGAAAAAAAATCCTTTCACATACGAATTTGACTGTATGCTTTGAGCAACCTGCATGTCCTATACTGCTCCTGTTTGATACTCTAACTTAGCTAGAGGTTAGACTAACTCATTACTAACCCTGAACTAACTGTAGCCAAAGAGGTATTTGGGTGAGAGAGTTAGATTGACAATAAATGCACTTGATGGAGAGAGAAAATTGATTTTTCTGTGGTCCCAATGAGAACTATCTCCAGTTAGCACCTCTTGGGTGGGATAGTTCTTTTTGGTGGGTTGGGTGCAACTTGCTCCAATTTAAACCCTCATGCTTGGATACTTTAGGGCTATTTGAGCCCCAACTAGCTCAAACTAACTCTAACCCATGGATCCAAACAGGGCTTATGGCCAATCTCGACGCGGAGCAGTCGCGTGCACCGGGAAGTGGCGCTCTCTCGGCCATTGCGCCACTTCAAAGCCGGCGCCAGTGAGAGGTCGCCTCCGCTCTGGCCGGGAATTAATGCGGCACTAACGCTCCAGGGTGACGCTGACCGTATAGGTTTTGAACCTTTTCAGGTGTAATAATGTGGAGTATAGGTTTTGAACCTTTTCAAGCGACGCTGGCCGGGCAGTAATAATGTGGAGTATAGGTTTTGAACCTTTTCAGGTGTAGTACTGGTAGTTTGCAAAACTACTCAATTATTGCACTGAGTTTCCTAAGAAATTGTGGTAAAAAAATGTTACTCCACAGCCCGCTTCCCTTCTCCTTCCTCTTCCACCGCCCGCGCACGTCCGCGAGAAGCGACCGGTCAACCCTTATATAGGAGTGCTAGCACAAAAAGATGCATGCATGACCAGTAAAATTTCCATATTAATGCGCCGCTCCAGCAGGAGTATGGCGTATGTTGTTACCTTCGGCATGGCCATGGCTACCGGGCGACAGCCACCAGAGAAGAGGCGGTGGGAGGGGAATGAACGCAGCTACTGTTTGGGTTCGCCTTCCGGCTTAAATAAATGCGCAGCATCACGTGTACCCGCTGGTGCACAAATTGTAACATACGTGTCTGCTTAAGTGGGCGTCATGTATCTGGAGTGTGTGTGAGAGAGAGATTCTGAGAGACAGAGTGTGTGTGTGCGACTCAACTCTTCGGACATGTACTCAACCTTTTGCATTAGGATATAAGTATAATGGTATTTACTTTAGCTAGTGATTTACGTGGCCATGTTAACGTGGTTGTGTAAAAAAATTGTCACTTCCTGCTCATGCTTTGCGTTATATAATTACAAGCAAGATGCTCGTGCATTGCACGGAACATCAATATGCATTTTTTTACAAAACACCTGTTGTGATTGACCCATGTAGGAGTAATCCCATGTGTAAAAACTAATGATATGTCAGGACCCCGATTCTATGCCACACCGATCTAGCATGTAACACCTCATATCACTTTGCGGCCTCACGCACGGTATTCCCACGGGTGTCGCCTTACCATGCCCGGGACCGTTTGCGCCTTTAGGCACACGTATATGATAGTGTCGCTAGCATCCATATGACAAAGAACCCGGGCTGACATGGCTACTCGTGAACCCAAAGTGGCACTAACTTACAGGGACAGGCATACATGACCCAGCATTGAACGTGTCGGTCATCAGCGAGTGAATCCGGGCTGTAGCAACTGGGCTAGCAGGACTCCGGTAAACCGGGCTGTAGCAGGCTAACAGGACTCCGGTCGACACCGCGTGACATTTCCCCGAAGAGACAGACACAGGTACGAAGAAGCACACATGTCGGCCAGCCTAAGTGTTCCGGAGCAGTAGCAAGCTACCAGGGCTCGGTGGAAGCACTAGGAGACATTTCTCGGTAAGAGAGGCTACTAAGGGTAAACAACTAGATAGTCAGATCCCACACATAGCAATACACATTACACGTACGCATAACCTGCAAGTATGTGCTGTACAACATGGCATCACAACATAACTCAACAACTCATATAGATAAAGCTCAAAGAGCCATCATAGCATTTATTGCAAACAGGAGTCACACGACCCATCATACAGAGCATACAAGCAACAAGCGGAAGCATTACATGTCTAGGTACAGACATCTACAAATGAAAAAGGCTGAAGAGCCTGACTATCTACATCATCATAGCTGAGGTACAAGCTACTTGTCGAAGTCCACGAAAACTAGTAAGACCGAAGTCTCCGCTGCAAAAACATAAATAAAGCAACATGAGTACAAAGGTACTCAGCAAGTCTTACATCAGATCCTATCATACATGCATTTGTAAAGAGGGTACTGTGGCGTTTAGTTGCAGCAAGCCAGCTTTGACTCAGTGGCTATCCTGTTCTACGACTATGAGAAACTTCTTTGAGGTGATATGACACACACGAGTCCACTAATCACCACACAATACACTACTATGGATTCGTCCCCGTCTCCCTACGAGAAGGCCATCCATAGCACTCACACTTGTCTTGAGCATTTTAGAGTGTCCACTTCAAATTGTCTATGTACCATGTAAGCATGCAAGAAGTCCATAACCGCGGACCCGGCTATCCAAATAGATCATGTTAACCCTGCAGGGGTGTACTTCTTCACACACGCTCTCGCCACTTACCGCCATGTACACGTCATGTATCTCGGCAACCTTCAAGCGGAAGCCTGGCGAGGGTGTCGGCCACGACCTGACTAACCACACAAGACTCTAGTCCAGGTTCATCGCCTATTCGGGTTCCATCCGCAAGGAGATCCGGCCAGGGTTTCACTCACGGCCCCAAACGATGTGTGCAGGGTTCCCAAGCCCACCTCGCCGGATGGATCTACACTTGGTACACCGTGCCACTTGTGCCTAGTCTGTCCCAAGCCCACCTGGCCGGGTGCCACTTGGTAGACTACTAACACTACCTACAAACACCAGAAACTAGTTGCGACTCCTCGACAGAGATCAAGTTGGTTAATAAGTCGAGAGGGGTCGAGTTACCGGAACCCAATGTGTGGTAGTATCGAGTCATTGGACAACATACACAGAACTCAGTGCTTAAGGACGGTTCTAGTGAGACAACCCACCATGTACTCCTACATGGCCTCTCACCGCTACCTTTACCAAATCGTGTTCACACACTTAACTCTCAGCACCAGAACGTATCATCATACTCCAATTCATTCCCAATGAATCAGACTTGACACAACTCTAAGCAATGGCAGGCATAGCATGGTAGGAACACAACAATGGCTTCAATCAACTCCTACACATGCTAGTGGGTTTCAACTATTTACTGTGGCAATGACAGGTCATGCAGAGGAATGGGTTCAACTACCGCAGCACAAAGTAGCAGTTCAAACGTTGTTGTCCTAATGCAATAACTGACAGCAGGAGCGAGAGAGTAGGATTGTATCGGAATGAATGAGGGGGTTTGCTTGCCTGGTAGATCAACAAGGAAGGCACTGCTCCTCAGACAGGTACTCTGGAATAGACTCCAGAGCAGGACCTATTGAGAAGGAACGGTGTCGGCAATCAATACACAAACATATGCAACAATATGATGCATCAACATGGCATGTAGATGTAATGCTGTTTGAGCTAATGTAACTAGTATTCAATTGAATGAAGTCCATTGAATCAAGGGTTCAAATGCAACTCCTAATTAAGCTCTTATATATGCCATTTACATGTTTTCACTTATACAGTAGGTATAAGTTGGTTTGTCATGCATCAAACTAGTACAGATGGAAAGATTGCATTTTTCTAATAATTTTTCTTATATAAATTATTTCAATCTGAGCTACGGTTGAATTTCTATGATTTTTTGAAGTTTATAACAATTCCTGGAATTTCCTGATTTAACTTAATACCAGAAAATGAATAACTGCGTCAGCATTGCGTCATGCTTGCGCAAGCAAGTCAACAATGCTGACTGGTCAAACCTGACGCGTGGGGCCTACACATCAGTGACACGGGTTAAACAGGGGGTTAGATTATCCTAATTATAGGATTAGTGGCGCTGGGGCCCACAGGTCAGTGTTAGGGGTTAAATAAGCGGTGATTAGCAATAAGCTAATCACCTGACGGGCCGGACCCACCTGACAGGCCGGCGCGGTCAAGACGGTCAACCCCTCCGGCATTAAGCCGCCGGCGAGGCTCGAAATGGCGGAGCGCCGCGGAAACGGGCTACGGTGCCCCGTTCGCAGCGTGGCTGGGCTCGTTCGAGAGCCCAGACCAGCGCGCATCAGGCGGTGGTGCCAGCCGGGCCTGGGGTGGCCGGAGGCGACAACGAGGAGATCGGCCGCGGCGGCCGGAGCTCGGGTGAGGCGCGAGCTGCGCTGTGGTGCGCGTGCGGGTGAGTTGGAGTGCTGGTGTGTGCGTGCGCGATGCAGCGAGGGCGATGGACACGCCCGGTGGACCAAATGGTCGCCGGAGGCGCGTCGGCGGCGAGCGCAGGCGGGGGTGGGTGCGGTCGAGCTAGGTGCAGTCACTATGGCATGCGAGGAGGAGAACGAAGAGAGGGAGAGCGGCCAATAGCTCACAGCGGTCACGACGAACGGGTCGGCGAGGTCGGGGAGGAACCGAAGCGGTCGTAGCGGCGAAGGGGATCTCCGGCGGCCCGAGGAGGAAGAAGGGGTCGGGGACGACGCTGCAGGGCGCTTCCGCTCGCGTGGCTTGGCGGGGAGGACGATGATGATGCGGCGGTGCTTCTGGGCGCAGCGGCAGGGCGAGGGGTGGCCGGTGGCCACGATGGCGAGCAGCGGCGCTCTCCGTGCGCTCAGTGAAGAGAGGGAGAGGGAGCCAGAGAAGGGGAGAGGCACGGGAGAGAGGGAGTAAGGTGCGGGGCGTCACATGGCGTCGTCCGGGTCATCCAGAGCGACGAGGGGGAGGACAGGCAGGCAGGGAGGAGGTGGTGGCGCGGCTGCGGCATGCCGGCCATGCAGCTGCTCCTACTGGCAGGAGCTTGAAGAAGCTCCTGTCAGTTGGGCTGGGCTGGCCACTTGGGCCGCCACGTGTCTGCACAGGTAAGCACAGGTAGGTTTTTCCATTTCTTTTTCTTTTCTATTTTTCTAACGTTTGTTTTGATTTAATAAAAATACTAAATCATTTTATTTACTTATGCCAATTTTTGTAGGAACTAGTGGTATTATTCCAGAGCTCCTCAATAAATGGCATAATTTTTTGGACATATATTATATATATAACAAATATATATCCAATGCAAATATTTATGCATTAATTCCAAATGCCCAAAATAAAATACTTATGGGCTCTTAAAAATATGGGTTTGATTTTTATCTCTGTCCAATATTTTTAGAGAGCAACATGAGCATTTTCTTGGACCTTTTTGGAGCAATTTTTATTTGGGTCATTTGCAAAAATGATTCTGAGGGTTTCACAAATCCTCATTTCAAAATTAAATGGAATTTAAACATGATGCACACACGACTAGCTAGCCTTGAGCATACCAGAACTAGAGATGTGACAACTCGCCCCCACTTGAAAGAATCTCGTCCCGAGATTTAGGGGTCGACGGAAAGAAAGCGGGGTACTCCAGTCGAAGACGATCTTCTTGCTCCCAGGTAGCTTCTCTCTCGGAATGATGAGACCAATGAACCTTGAGAAACTTGATGTTATGACGTCGAGTGACACGCTCTGCTTGATCAAGAATGCGAACCGGGTACTCTCAGTATGTGAGGTTATCTTGGACATCAAGCGTTTCATGGTCCACTACGCGGATGGAATCCGAGAAGCAACGTCTGAGTTGAGAGACGTGGAAGACATCATGAACTCTGGGAAGATGTGGGGGTAGTTCCAACTGGTAGGCAACCTCTCCTCGTTTAGTGAGAATGCGAAAGGGACCAATGTAACGAGGAGCCAACTTTCCCTTGATACCGAAACGATGGGTACCCTTCAAGGGAGTAACCCGAAGGTAAGCTTTATTGCCAATTTCATAGGTCATATCCTTATGATGATGATCATACTGGCTCTTTTGACGAGACTGGGCTGTTTTCAAATTCTTACGAATGATGCGAACTTGCTCTTCTGCCTCCTGGATCATATCCGGTCCAAAGAATTGTCTTTCACCGGTTTTTGACCAGTTCAAAGGTGTTCGACATCTTCGTCCATAGAGAACCTCAAAAGGAGCTTTCTTGAGACTGGATTGATAGCTATTGTTATAAGAAAACTTGGCGAAAGGAAGGCATTTCTCCCAATCCATATCGAATGAGATAACACAAGCTCTAAGCATGTCTTCGAGAATTTGGTTGACCCATTCCACCTGACCACTTGATTGAGGGTGGAAAGCGGTACTGAAGGAAAGATGGGTTCCCATGGCAGTTTGGAAACTCTCCCAGAAATGAGAAGTGAAAAGACTACCACGGTCTGAATTGATCTCTAGTGGAACACCATGAAGTGATACTATTCGAGAAATATATAAGTCAGATAGCTGACTAGCAGTGATACTCTCTCGAACAGGTAGGAAGTGCGCCACTTTGGAGAGACGATCAATGACTACAAGGATAGTGTTATTCCCTTTCTTGGTCCTGGGAAAGCCGGTAATGAAGTCCATACCAACTTTATCCCATTTCCATTCAGGAATAGCTAAAGGCTGAAGGGTGCCAGCAGGTCTCTGATGCTCTACCTTAACGCGACGGCAAACGTCACAGTTGGCAATGAACTGAGCGATTTCTCTCTTCATCCTAGTCCACCAGAACCTCTGGCGTAGGTCCTGATACATCTTAGTGCTACCGGGATGAATCGTGAGAGGAGATTCATGCGCCTCCTTAAGAATCACTTGTCAAAGATGTTGCTTCTTGGGAACCACCAGGCGGTTCCCAAAGAAAACAACACCTCGATCTTCTATAACGAAACTACCAGCAACCCCCTTGGCAATGTTTTTCTTGATCCGGGTAATCCCCGTATCATGCTTATGGGCTTCTATGATATGATCTACAAGAGTAGGTTTCTCCACCAAGGTAGAAAGGAATCCGTGAGGAGCAATGTGAGGGTTAAGCTTACAGAATTCCTCATGGAGAAGTGGTTGGCCCTGCTGCAACATGAGGTTGTTGCAATAGGATTTACGGCTTAGCGCATCAGCCATGACATTAGCTTTGCCTGGGGTGTAGGTAATCCCTAGATCATAATCTGTGATCAACTCCAACCAACGTCTTTGCCTAAGGTTCAAATCTGGTTGGGTGAAGATATACTTGAGACTCTGCTGATCGGTGTAGATCTCGCAACGTTTACCAAGAAGGTAATGTCGCCAGGTCTTGGGTGCATAGACTACGGCTGCAAGCTCTAGATCATGTGTAGGATAATTCTCCTCATGTGGATGCAACTGTCGAGATGCATAGGCAATCACATGACGATCCTGCATAAGAATGCGACCTAGTCCCTGTCGTGAGGCGTCGCAGTAGATAACAAAGTCTTTAGTGAAATCCGGTGGCACAAGTATGGGAGCAGAAGTCAGGTGTCTTTTCAGTTCCTGAAAACTGTACTCACACTGTGGGGACTACTCAAACTTTTTATCTTTCTTGAGAAGTTCCGTGAGGGGTTTGGCTACTTTGGAGAAGTTTTCAACAAAACAGCGGCAATAGCTGGCTAGACCAAGGAAGCTCCTAACTTGTTTAATGGTTTCAGGTGGAGTCCAATCAAGAACGGCCTTAACTCTCTCGGGGTTGACAGCAATGCCCTTACCAGAGATTACGTGGCCTAGGTAGTCACTTCTGGCGACCAAAATTCGCACTTGGAGAACTTGGCATAAAGGCGGTGCTCTCTGAGTTTTTCTAACACAAGTCTAAGATGTTCGGCATGCTCTTCCTCGTTCTTCGAGTAAATAAGAATATCATCGAGATAAACCACGACGAACTTATCTAAGTACTCCATGAACGTCGAGTTCATCAAGCGGGAGAAAGTAGCTGGAGCGTTGGTTAGGCCAAAGGACATGACGGTGTACTCGTACTGACCATAACGAGTGACAAAAGCCGTTTTAGGGATGTCCCCTTTTCTGATCTTGATTTGGTGGTAGCCTAACCTCAAATCCATCTTGGAGAAGACTAAGGATCCAGCGAGCTGATCATACAGGTCGTTGATCCTGGGGAGCGGATACTTGTTCTTTATCGTGACCAAATTAACGGGACGATAATCTACAACCATCCGGTCCGTACCATCCTTCTTCTTGACGAAGAGGACGGGGCAAGCCCAAGGAGAAGAACTAGGACGGATGAAACCCTTTTGCAAGGACTCATCAAGTTGTTTCTTAAGCTCGGCTAGTTCTAAGGGTGCCATCTTGTAAGGTCTCCTAGAGATTGGAGCAGTTCCTGGAATAAGATCTATGACGAACTCTATATCTCGGTCAGGTGGAACACCTGGCAGTTCCTCTGGAAAGACATCCGGAAAGTCACGGACTACCGGAATATCTTCAAGGTCTGGAAGAGGGCTGGCATTAAGAGAATAGAGCTGACGCTTGGCCACTCTAGTGGAGACGGTGACTATCTTGCCAGATGGATGTGTAAGCTGAACAGACCTGGTGTAACAATCAATCTTGGAATGATGAGCTGTCATCCCGTCTATACCCAAGATGATGTTAATATCTGAAGACTTGAGGACTATAAGTGAGGCAAGGAATACAAGTCTGTCAACAAGGATTTCGTTACCATGGCTTACACTAGAAGTTTGCCATTTGGATCCAGGAGTTTGAATAAGTAGTGGGGAGGGCATATCACAAAATGACATGTCGTGCAAGCGGGCATAGCTTTCAGAAATGAAGGAGTGAGATTCTCCAGTATCGAACAAAACCGATGCTGGATGACAGTTGACAAGGAGTGTACCAAGAACAACATCTGGATCATCATGAGCGTCTTTAGCTGAGACGTGATGCACACGTCCATGTTTAGGGTGAGCTGACTTGGCACTGATCATCTTGCGTGATGGCTTACCATGGCCAACAGACTTCACGGGCTGGGGTGGAGCAACTCTGATCTGAGTGCAAATACGGGCAATGTGGCCTGGCTCTCCGCACTTGTAACAAATCTTGGAGGTAGGACGTGGACCCGCATTGGCAGGCGGTCCACCAATAGGCCTGGGTGGAGCATACTGCTGAACTGGATGAGGTGCCACATAAGATGGCCTCGGTACATATCCGGGTGGAAGAGCAGAGTTTGGAACCCAAATCCGGCGCTTCTGAGAACTAGAACCGGAGGAAGATCCCAAATCATGGGTGTGCTTATGAGACTCCTCGTAAGTGAGCTGATCTGTCTCTGCATTAACGGCTTTGTTCACAAGGGCTTGGAATGTATCACAATGATGCAGGTGGAGATCACGACGCAACTTGGGGTTGAGACCCTTCCGGAACCTAGCCTGCTTCTTGGCGTCCGTGGACACCTCTTCTGTGGCATAACGGGCGAGGTTCTCGAACTCTCTGCTGTAAGCATCAACAGCCAACTTACCCTGGGTGAAACTACAGAACTCTTCTCTCTTGCGATCAATGAGAGCCAGAGGAATGTGATGCTCGCGAAAAGCCTCAGTGAAATCTCTCCAGGTAGGTATCTGGCCAGCTGGAAGCATAGCCTCATAGTTCTGCCACCAAAGACTAGCAGGACCTTCTAGGTGGTATGTGGCATAGGTGACCTTGTCATCTTCAGCTATGTTCGCGGAACGCAACTTATGAGTGATACTACGGAGCCAGTCATCTGCATCGAGTGGCTCAATGGAATGATGAAAGGTCGGTGGGTGCAAGCGAATGAAGTCATGAATGGTTACAGACCCTTTGAACCGATGTGCGGTGTTCTCCTCGATAACTGCCAACAAGCGGTTAGACTCACGCTTGTTCCTCTCCATCTCTAACATGAACTCTGTCAATGAAGGTTCATCGGGAGGATCCTCGTCCCTACCATCTCTGTGGTTCTGGCTACGAACAACAGAACTTCGCTTAACTGATGACATCCTGAGAAACAAAACCATGGACAGAATCAGCGTCATCTATAGGCTGTAGAATGTAGGACAAGGAAATTAGTAACTCTCGAACTCCTAGGGCAATTCCGGCAGCATAACGGCAGTAAAATGCTCAGAATGAGACATCCTACTAAAATGGGGTGGTAACATACTCAACATCACCACTCTAGGTTCTGAGGTCATACTGAACAGGCTACACCAGAAGTACTCGAAACTGGGATATGACTCTGATCAGCCAATCCTATGGGACTATGGAGTAGTAACACGTGATCCTGATAGACGAAAGAGAAAGCCTAGTTCCTTAACCCGGTTGGAAAGATAGGATGACTCAGATCAGAAGGCCATGAGGTATAAGGAGTAAAAGAGCCTTACGTTCCTTCCCACAATCAATTCCCTTACATAACTAGAGAATTTCTAGACTCAACTTCGACCAGTTTGGCTTGGTAATCCTACGGGTAGTCAGGCTCTGATACCAAAGCTGTCAGGACCCCAATTCTATGCCACACCGATCTAGCATGTAACACCTCATATCACTTTGCGGCCTCACGCACGGTATTCCCACGGGTGTCGCCTTACCATGCCCGGGACCGTTTGCGCCTTTTGGCACACGTATATGATAGTGTCGCTAGCATCCATATGACAAAGAACCCAGACTGACATGGCTAGTCGTGAACCCAAAGTGGCACTAACTTACAGGGACAGACATACATGACCCAGCATCGAACGTGTCGGTCATCAGCGAGTGAATCCGGGCTATAGCAACTGGGCTAGCAGGACTCCGGTAAACCGGGCTGTAGCAGGCTAACAGGACTTTGGTAGACACCGCATGACATTTCACCGAAGGGGCAGACACAGGAACGAAGAAGGACACATGCCGGCCAGCCTAAGTGTTCCGGAGCAGTAGCAAGCTACCAGGGCTCGGTGGAAGCACTAGGAGACATTTCCCGGTAAGAGAGGCTACTAAGGATAAACAACTAGATAGTCAGATCCCACACATAGCAATACACATTACACGTACGCATAACATGCAAGTATGTGCTGTACAACATGGCATCACAGCATAACTCAACAACTCATATAGATAAAGCTCAAAGAGCCATCATAGCATTTATTGCAAACAGGGGTCACACGACCCATCATACAGAGCATACAAGCAACAAGCAGAAGCATTACATGTCTGGGTACAGACATCTACAAATGAAAAAGGCTGAAGAGCCTGACTATCTACATCATCCGGTCAAGATCGTAGCTGAGGTACAAGCTACTTGTCGAAGTCCACGGAAACTAGTAAGACCGAAGTCTCCGCTGCAAAAACATAAATAAAGCAACATGAGTACAAAGGTACTCAGCAAGTCTTACATCAGATCCTATCATACATGCATTTGTATCAAGAGGGTACTGTGGCGTTTAGTTGCAGCAAGCCAGCTTTGACTCAGTGGCTATCCTGTTCTACGACTATGAGAAACTTCTCTGAGGTGATATGACGCACACGAGTCCACTAATCACCACACAATACACTACTATGGATTTATCCCCGTCTCCCTACGAGAAGGCCATCCATAGCACTCACACTTGTCTTGAGCATTTTAGAGTATCCACTTCAAATTGTCTATGTACCATGTAAGCATCCAAGAAGTCCATAACCGCGGACCCGGCTATTCGAATAGATCATGTTCACCCTGCAGGGGTGTACTTCTTCACACACGCTCTCGCCACTTACCGCCATGTACACGTCATGTATCTCGGCAACCTTCAAGCGGAAGCCTGGCGAGGGTGTCGGCCACGACCTGACTAACCACACAAGACTCTAGTCCAGGTTCATCGCCTATTCGGGTTCCATCCGCAAGGAGATCCGGCCGGGGTTTCACTCACGGCCCCAAACGATGTGTGCAGGGTTCCCAAGCCCACCTCGCCGGATGGATCTACGCTTGGTACACTATGCCACTTGTGCCTAGTCTGTCCCAAGCCCACCTGGCCGGGTGCCACTTGGTAGACTACTAACACTACCTACAAACACCAGAAACTAGTTGCGACTCCTGGACAGAGATCAAGTTGGTTAATAAGTCGAGAGGGGTCGAGTTACCGGAACCCAATGTGTGGTAGTATCGGGTCATTGGACGACATACACAGAACTCAGTGCTTAAGGACGGTTCCAGTGAGACAACCTACCATGTACTCCTACATGGCCTCTCACCGCTACCTTTACCAAATCGTGTTCACACACTTAACTCTCAATGTATCATAACGCTCCAATTCATTCCCAATGAATCAGACCTGACACAACTCTAAGACATAGCAGGCATAGCATGGTTGGAACACAACAATGGCTTCTATCAACTCCTACACATGCTAGTGGGTTTCAACTATTTACTGTGGCAATGACAGGTCATGCAGAGGAATGGGTTCAACTACCGCAGCACAAAGTAGCAGTTGAAACGTTGTTATCCTAATGCAATAACTGAGAGCAGGAGCGAGAGAGTAGGATTGTATCGGAATGAACAAGGGGGTTTGCTTACCTGGTAGATCAACAAGGAAGGCACTGCTCCTCAGACAGGTACTCTGGAACGGAGTCCGGAGCAGGACCTATCGAGAAGGAACGGTGACGGCAATCAATACACAAACGTATGCAACAATATGATGCATGAACACGGCATGTATATGTGATGATGTTTGAGCTAATGTAACTAGTATTCAATTAAATGAAGTCCATTTGAATCAAGGGTTCAAATGCAACTCCAAATTAAGCTCTTATATATGCCATTTACATGTTTTCACTTATACAGTAGGTATAAGTTAGTGTGTCATGCATGAAACTAGTACAGATGGAAAGATAGCATTTTTCTGATAATTATTCATATATAAATTATTTCAATCTGAGCTACGGTTGAATTTCTATGATTTTTTTGAAGTCTATAACAATTCCTGGAATTTCCTGATTTAATTTAATACCAGAAAATGAATAACTGCGTCAGCATTGCGTCATGCTTGCGTCAGCAAGTCAACAATGTTGACTGGTCAAACCTGACGTGTGGGGCCTACACGTCAGTGACACGGGTTAAATAGGGGGTTAGATTATCCTAATTATAGGATTAGTGGCGCTGGGGCCCACTGGTTATTGTTAGGGGTTAAATAAGCGGTGATTAGCACTAAGCTAATCACCTGACGGGCCGTACCCACTTGACAGGCCGGCGCGGTCAAGGCGGTCAACCCCACCGGCGTTAAGCCGCCGACGAGGCCCGAAACGGCGGAGCACCGCGGAAACGGGATACGGTACCCCGTTCGCAGCGTGGCTGGGCTCGTTCGAGAGCCCAGACCAGCGCACGTCAGGCGGTGGTGCCAGCCGGGCCTGGGGTGGCGGGAGGCGATAGCGAGGAGCTCGGCCGCGGCGGCTGGAGCTCGGGTGAGGCGCGAGATAAGCTGTGGTGCGCGTCCGGGAGAGTTGGAGTGCTGGTGTGTGCGTGCGCGATGCGGCGAGGGCGATGGACACGCCCGGTGGACCAAATGGTCGCCGGAGGCGCGTCGGCGGCGAGCAGGCGGCGGCGGGTGCGGTCGAGCTAGGTGCAGTCACAATGGCGTGCGAGGAGGAGAACGGAGAGGGGGAGAGCGGCCAGTAGCTCACAGCGGTCACGACGAACGGGTCGGCGAGGTCGGGGAGGAACCGAAGCGGTCGTAGCGGCAAAGGGGATCTCCGGCGGCCCGAGGAGGAAGAAGGGGTCGGGGACGATGCTGCAGGGCGCTTCCGCTCGCGTGGCTTGGCGGGGAGGACAATGACGATGCGGCGGTGCTTCTGGGCGCAGCGGCAGGGCGAGGCGTGGCCGATGGCCATGGCGGCGAGCAGCGGTGCTCTCCAGTGCGCTCGGTGAAGAGAGGGAGAGGGAGCCAGAGGAGGGGAGAGGCACGGGAGAGAGGGAGTGAGGTGCGGGGCGTTGCGTGGCATCGTCCAGGTCATCCAGAGCAACGAGGGGGAGGACAGGCAGGCAGGGAGGAGGTGGTGGCGCGGCTCCGACATGCCGGCCATGCAGCTGCTCCTACTGGCAGGAGCTTGAAGAAGCTCCTGTCAGTTGGGTTGGGCCGCCTGCTGGCTGGGCCGGCCTGTTGGGCTGGCCACTTGGGCCGCCAGGTGTCTGCACAGGTAAGCACAGGTATGTTTTTCCATTTCTTTTTCTTTTCTATTTTTCTGACGTTTGTTTTGATTTAATGAAAATACTAAATCATTTTATTTACTTATGCCAATTTTTGTAGGAACTAGTGGTATTATTCCAGAGCTCCTCAACAAATGGCATAATTTTTTGGACATATATTATATATATAACAAATATATATCCAATGCAAATATTTATGCATTAATTCCAAATGCCCAAAATAAATACTTATGGGCTCTTAAAAATATGGGTTTGATTTTTATCTCTATCCAATATTTTCAGAGAGCATTTTTTTGGACCTTTTCGGAGCAATTTTTATTTGGGTCATTTGCAAAAATGATTCTGAGGGTTACACAAATCCTCATTTCAAAATTAAATGGAATTTAAACATGATACACACACGACTAGCTAGCCTTGAGCATACCAGAACTAGGGATGTGACATGATATCTCGAGAATTTCATCAAAAAAATGAAAGATGAGAGATAAGGTAGGGAGGAGTGGACCGTGGTGGTGACTGGTGGTCGGAATGGGCGGAGGCATGGGGATGGACGGCGCCGGCAGGCGGCAGCGGCCACCATGCTAGATTGTTCCATAGACTTCCTTTTTTAATTACTGAGCAACGAGGTTGTGGGAGATAAGGATGTTGAGAGAGGTGCGGGTATATTTTGTAAAATTATCATAGTTTGCTTTCTATCCGTCAGATATAGATCAGACGGTTTGTACTACAAAATGGCTGGCACACCATCATCGCCAACTCATTTTTTATAAGCGTACAGATGATAAGTTTGCTGACTACTAAAGTAAAGTGGAATTTGTCCATGTTATGCAAGTAAATTAAGGTGATTGTTTATCATACGGGTAAGGTTGGATGAAGGGTGTGAACAAATGCTTTGCCTAGAGCATGTGTGTGTGAGATGGAGTATTAGTGTGTGTGTGGTGTCTGTGTGTGTGTGTGAGAGAGAGAGATGGAGTCTTAGTGTGTGTGTGTGAGAGAGAGAGAGAGATGGAGTCTTAGTGTGTGTGGGGTG